>NC_089850.1:14975755-15275755 GCF_036373705.1 Amia ocellicauda
GCTACAAAATGGAGGCTTAAAAGGAAAAAACGATTTGGCAATTTGATTTAGATATTGAAAATCCTAAAAGGAATTTAGGAAGTTAACCCAAATACCTATCTCACCTTCAACAAGGAACCTAGAATCACAGAAGGCAAATAAGAGTAAGGTGTATTCAGAACAAACAACCTAAACACGTTACATTAAGATGTTAATTGCTGGTCACAAAGGCCAGCCATATTTGCTTCAAATTCAAATAAGTCATATTACACTGTTATCTGTGTTTCACTGAAAAGCAATGTTTGGAATGGGGCCCTGCAAAAAAGTCATGAATAAATCTCATCCTCACTCACCATTATGCACAGCCCACATGATTCGAAAGGCAGGTCCTCCGATTTCATCGAAAGGTTTTCTGCGGGTTATCACCTCCCAGAGAATAATCCCCCAGCTAAAAACATCACACTTTTCACTGTAATTGCTGCCTGTAACACAGAAGATTCAAAAAGTTAATCTAGTTTCCCAAGCTCTTGGAAGATCATTAAAACACTGCTTTAATATCACCGATTCTCACTAGTACATTTAACAGAAAATTTGCTCTGTGTACTAGAGGAGCCTTCATCTTGTCAGTGCCTTTGTGTAAATCGGTAATGCTAAAAAAACTGTAGCAATTTCAAATATACACCACAGGAGATAGTTCATTACTTTGCTAATCATCAAACACACATTACTTGTGTACTTTAAAGACATTACACGTGCCTTTTGTGATAATAGAGCCGTTTGTGGCTAATGGGAAACAGCGCAAAGGAGTATTTTAGGGGCAAAACTGAGAGGTTTAATTGCGTAAGGGTGTATTATTCTCATCACAAAACCCATTATAAACATGTTTAATATAAATGTATATACATAGCCCCTAGACATGACAATACCCATAGTGCCTGAGAGGTACCCAAGTAAGAAATAGTGTACTAGAAAGGTTAATATCCTAATTAGATTTTGTCATTTAACAGAGTTAATTAGAACAGATCTTCAGTACCCTTTACAGACATTGCTTTAGCAAAGTATTAGTGTTCCATTTGTTAGAGAAATATATATCCTACAGTTTAACCACTTTCTTAACTATACATACTACCAGTGCTGGGGTCACTTAATGCAAAAATTATACAGAAACTACGGACAACACAAGGAAGCAGGGAAAAGATATATGCCTGGATTAACAATAAGAGAAAAATAAATGAATGGATCCAAAAACAAACTAAAATGTGACATCACATCACTGAAAGAGTTAAAATGTTAAAATGGCAAAAGGTCTGGATACATTTGCAAGAAGAACAGAGCAAAGATGGGCAGAGGCAGCTATTGAAGGGATACCAAGATGTGAAAAAAAGACCTAGAAGAAGACTGCATAGAAGATGAAATGATAAACTGCAGGCCTGACATAGAAAAGAGAAGCTGTAGATCGAAGCAAGTGGAAACATCTTGGGGAGGCCTTCATCCAGCAGTGGACGATATGGGCTGATGGTGATGATATCCTACAGTTACAGTCAATGAGATACCACTGACGTTTTAACTAACAAAAATTGAAAAATACAATTAAGGTGTATTAAAGAGATCCATTTTTTAATTTATGTTATATCCTCAACTGATAAACACTAGCTACTTGTTATGTGAGCATATGCTGTATCATGGCTTAGTGTAGCATTCATTTGCTACACATCTATGACAATTAAAAATATTGCTGGATACAAAAATGGGATAACCTTTTTTCCACATAATTTAAAATGCAATCATAATATATTAGCTGCCTCTGTTTTTTTGTGTTAAATATATTTGTATGTATATCCTTAAGACATCTCTATCACACAGTTCATCACACACAAAACAAACATCCTTTGTGACTGAATTGCAACAATGGCTGCTGCCACCAGGATTAATTTATCCTCGCACTTTACTCAAAAATGAAGACATTCATTTGCCACACCAACACTTAATTGTTTCAATCACACACCATCATGAGTGAAGCCCGACGGAGAGCCCCATGACCGAAACACTGCTGTTAACTATGCAAACGCGTCACCACGGCCTGCATGAAACTGGAACTTCAACCAACTCGCTGCTCTCAAGTTACAAAGGCAGTGCTTGGTGCCAGGTTTCCATTTGGCATAAGCAAGAAGCCTGTGGCAAACAAAAAAGCTGCCAAGTACTGATTTTGTAATATGCAATTGGTGGGTTGGGTTGAGGTTTTGACGTAACCCAGGCCCACGTCTAATTACATTCCCAGCAAAGGTGGGTTTCAAAATGTACACAGAGATTAGGCTCAGCTTTTCTGTATATGAACTTTCAGTTACAGTATCTAAGGAAGGATTATTGCTTGACAGTACCCTTTGATTGATCAGATGAGAACCATTCCAATTATAGATGTCTGGTGTTTTTCTTTACCGAGACACCTTCATAGCACTGGATTTGGGTAAACTTTGTGCAGCCTCCAAAGTTAAACCCCAAGCTGAACACAAGTTAAAATAAACAAACAAAAACAAAAACAGACTAAAAGAATACATTTAATCATACTTGCCTTCAAACACCTCAGGGGCCATCCAGGCAGCACTTCCTTTATTATTGGTCATGTGTGTCTGAATGTCACAGGCTGTACCGAAGTCACATATCTTCAACACTGTTCCACCAGCTACAAGCAGCAGACTAATAAAACGGAGAAAGAGGACAAGATGCTTGCTTTACATTTATATTAAAAAACGAACAGGCTTGTATGTACAAATTGTGATTCTGTTTGTCACAATCACCATTTACTCACAGTTTGCAAAACCCAATACACTGCGTGCAAGAGGAGCTTGGTTTAAAAATGTGATCAATTAAATGAGGTGTGGGGTTCCCCAACAAATGGGGAAGTAGATTTGGCTGCACTGTAATAATACATTATGAATCAGCAACCCTCCAGGTTTGTAGTTAAATGACAGATCAGCCATTTCCCATCACAAGGATAAAGACCTGCTGGGGGATTTTGCAACGTTCACCCTCCGGAGACATTTAGAAGATAGATAATCAAAATAAGGCAAAGTACCTTATGCATTTTGGATTTCCCTAGTGGCACTTCAAGTTCTGTATCTTAAATTAAAATGTGTGACTGGAAACTTCATACATATCAATCCACTAAACTAAAGTCCACAGATGTGAAGATGTGTAATGTTTGCACAATGATGTATACAAATTCCTGAGCACTCAGAGCTGTGAGGGCTCTACACTATAGCGGTGTACCGAACCCCTCACACGATTACTCCATTACATAAAGTGCTCCCGCATGGAGACACAAACAATACGATTCACTGTAGTGCTCCAACATCAAAAGTTTAATTTGACGTTTATTACTTTACAGTGCAGAGAAAGCACTTTTGTTTCTTGCTCTTTGCTCAGCTAATGCAGTCCCACACTGTGAGGAGCAGTGGGAAGCATTACCTTGCCCCATCTGCTTTGAAACCCGATAACAAATTGGTGCGGACGGCTGTTGCGGACTGACACGGAAAAGGCAGAGCCAATTATATTTCCAACATGAAGAGAGTCGGCTGCATATTTAAAATCTTTACATAGGTATGATTCTGTGATCGAAATGACAGTCATACAAGAAGGATTACTTGTCTGTATAATAGAGTTTTGTATACTTGACATGTTAGTATTGTGTGTGTTTATAACTGTTGCTAAGGAGTGGTATTTGTGATGAAGGCTTTTCACACAGAGCTATTAATTGGATGGCCAACCGTGTCAATGCATAGTTTTCTCTGTGGTTCATGTCAACCAAGACTGCAGGATGTGACAGACCGCCGAGACACTGTCTAAGTTTACGTTCAGTGTCTTGTCAGACAATCATAATGAACAGACCACACAGAAAAGGGAAATATCCACGGCTACATTTTCAGATTATAATTTTTCGAGGTGGGCACATTCTGTATTATTTTTGTCATTTTGGGCACAAGTTCAACCTCTAATAAACACAACAAACTTTTAAATACATTTTGATAAACACTAATGCCATTTCTCCAAAGACTTGATCGCCAAGATGAGTTCTTACACATGTATATACACACACGTATATATATATATATATATTACACACACACTCACCTAAAGGATTATTAGGAACACCATACTAATACTGTGTTTGACCCCCTTTCGCCTTCAGAACTGCCTTAATTCTACGTGGCATTGATTCAACAAGGTGCTGAAAGCATTCTTTAGAAATGTTGGCCCATATTGATAGGATAGCATCTTGCAGTTGATGGAGATTTGTGGGATGCACATCCAGGGCACGAAGCTCCCGTTCCACCACATCCCAAAGATGCTCTATTGGGTTGAGATCTGGTGACTGTGGGGGCCAGTTTACTACAGTGAACTCATTGTCATGTTCAAGAAACCAATTTGAAATGATTCGACCTTTGTGACATGGTGCATTATCCTGCTGGAAGTAGCCATCAGAGGATGGGTACATGGTGGTCATAAAGGGATGGACATGGTCAGAAACAATGCTCAGGTAGGCCGTGGCATTTAAACGATGCCCAATTGGCACTAAGGGGCCTAAAGTGTGCCAAGAAAACATCCCCCACACCATTACACCACCACCACCAGCCTGCACAGTGGTAACAAGGCATGATGGATCCATGTTCTCATTCTGTTTACGCCAAATTCTGACTCTACCATCTGAATGTCTCAACAGAAATCGAGACTCATCAGACCAGGCAACATTTTTCCAGTCTTCAACTGTCCAATTTTGGTGAGCTTGTGCAAATTGTAGCCTCTTTTTCCTATTTGTAGTGGAGATGAGTGGTACCCGGTGGGGTCTTCTGCTGTTGTAGCCCATCCGCCTCAAGGTTGTACGTGTTGTGGCTTCACAAATGCTTTGCTGCATACCTCGGTTGTAACGAGTGGTTATTTCAGTCAAAGTTGCTCTTCTATCAGCTTGAATCAGTCGGCCCATTCTCCTCTGACCTCTAGCATCAACAAGGCATTTTCGCCCAAAGGACTGCCGCATACTGGATGTTTTTCCCTTTTCACACCATTCTTTGTAAACCCTAGAAATGGTTGTGCGTGAAAATCCCAGTAACTGAGCAGATTGTGAAATACTCAGAGCGGCCCGTCTGGCACCAACAACCATGCCACGCTCAAAATTGCATAATCACCTTTCTTTCCCATTCAGACATTCAGTTTGGAGTTCAGGAGATTGTCTTGACCAGGACCACACCCCTAAATGCATTGAAGCAACTGCCATGTGATTGGTTGGTTAGATAATTGCATTAATGAGAAATTGAACAGGTGTTCCTAATAATCCTTTAGGTGAGTGTATATATACACATACACACACAGACACATATAAACATGCAACGTGATCAATACTAAAGTGAGTGTTACACTCAATTCACTTCACGATCCTTCTAAAATATTGTCCACATGACGACAGCACAAAGGGAAAAACACAAAACAAAACCGCAATGCACGGAGTGAACACTTCACAGTTAACCAGAAAGAAAAGCAAACGTAACGAGTGTCGGAGAATGCATACTTTGGTGGTTTGAGGTCCCTGTGAATAAGAGCCTTTGGTTTCATGCCATGGAGATAGGACACTCCTTGGGAACATTGTAAACACCAGCTCATGGCATGGGAGGCTGTGTAATAGGGGAGGGGCTCGGCACCATGCAGCACTGTGGACAGAAAACACAGTCACTTGTACAGAGCCTGTCAAACAGCAGCTGTGCACATCAAGGTACAAATCTACACTTATACATACAATCAAATCAAAAGAGAAGGCAGGAACAGGGGGTTAAACAGAAGGAAGTTGGATTTCACTCTAACCTGAAAACATGCCTAGTTGCTGCACCAACAGAACTGCATCCACAGAATAACGGCTCGATCCAATTTAAATATATTAGGTAATGATTAAAGTGGCTTCAATAAAATGACAACGTATACAGACCTCACAAATACTTAATGCTGGGAAAAAATGACTTGAGACCGCAGCGCAGTCCTTAAAACTCACCATTGTATAAGGATCCTCCTTCGGCATACTCCATAACTAGGCAAACCTGGAAATAATGGTGATCATTACAACAAGGGCAGCTTAATGAGAGAGAGAGAACAGAACAGAAGACAGAAATGGTAAAATATGGTAAAGGCGGCACGGTATAATATTGTGTTTTAATTAGTTCACACAAATTCTACATTTTTATCACATTTAACGATGGTGAAGGGATTAAAACTCGTTTAAATTCAAGAGGTGTAGCACAACCATAGGCACGTTACAAGAGCAGAATACATATAGATAAGCCCGGACAAGACAAGATAAAGAGACTTATACTTCCTACAGGAGTTCTGATATTTACTAACTGTTCAATAATTCTGTACAGTGCATTTACATTTTCCTTACAAAGAATAAAGAGACCTACTGGATTACTACATGATCCATAGAGCTTCACAATGTTCGGGTGATTAACACGGGAGAGTTGTCGCAGCTAGGAAAAAAGAAAGAAAATACCCCAATCACCAAGATGACTTGATGACTATAGACTGTTTGAAATGTTGAACTTAAAAACTTCAGTGGAATTGATTAGTTTTGATTTTTCAACTTTGTGTTACCATTTTAAAGCCTACAAATAATTTATTTTATCAACAATGAAATATAGCTTATGCCACAGCCAGCACTGTGCTGAAGTTTGACCTCAAGTTATTACAACATCAGTGGTGCTCCTTACTCAAAATGGTGTGGTAGGAAAATCCAATAAAAAAAAAACAAGTGTAAATGTTAGTGAAATGCCATTGCAGCAACTGAAGGAATGACTGCTTTTAACTTTTGTTTTGGGTTAACACATAATTAAAGAGCAATTCTGTTGCTGCAGTTATTCAATCTGGCTTACTGTACAGTGGGCTACATCCAATAATTTATCCTTAAGAAAATAAAAGGAGAAAGCTGAAAGGATACCTCCACTATAAATGCTTTTCTTTCAGATTCACTTTCTATAGTTTTGATTGCCACATCTTTGCCTCGCCATTTAGCCTTGCAGACCACACCAAAAGCTCCTCTCCCGACAACCTGGAAGTAGAACAGGGAAGTGTAAAATGACATTGACCAAACGCGAGACTGAGCACTGTTCTTAAAACACAACAAACTAACATGCCTTTTACAGTACATTCACACAAGGTACATTCTTAAATTCATAAATCAACTACATTCAAACACTGCAGGAGATATTCTTGCTAAAGGGCTAAATAACAGAATACGAACTCCTCAGTCAAATGTAATTCACACAAAGCTTAAGATTGAGTGTCAGCTGTGATATTGCTAATTGCTTACAATTCAGCAATCAACCTAAATACTGCGACTTTAATCTTTCCATTGTTTGCTCTAGGATGTATACTAATGACTCAGTTTCTACTTAGAAGTGAAACCTTCAAAGACGAGCTAAGTAAATGCTGCCAAAAAAAGAAAAAGAAAAAGAAAAAAAAACACAGGAAAGATTTCAACTTTGCAAAAGCTGCACTCTTACTCCAAGCATAAAATCAAAATGTATATATAATATATAAAAAGGGGTTTCCAGTATCAGAGAAGAATTTGGCAAGATTACATTTAGCTCCTTGCATTCTGATTGTTGAACATGTTTGGAAAGAACAGCAGGGAGCAGCTCATTATTAAACTCTTAAAAAACGTCAGCTCTCCTGTGAGCAGTTATTTACTCAGGCTGACAAGATTACCTCCCTTCAATCTGCAGTCCTGAGATGAGTCTAGTGCTTCTTCTCTGCCCTTTCCCTATGACCTGGAGACCTGTGCTTAATTCTGCATTCCAGATGTGCTCTCACTACAGCACAACACACTATGCAATTAAAAAAAGATTAAATAATACATGTATTTAAATGAAATTAAAATACATCAATAAAAGCAGATGCACAGTAAGCTGACCAGGGTCAACAACATCATACTGATCATTAGTTAAAACTGTTCCTAACAACACCACCACCACATTGATTTGGAGACAATACAATACAATAATTTCAAATATTTTAAAAGTGTTACAATGGTTTTCTTGCCCAGGCACCGTCAGTCACTGGTAAAGGCCTGCCATAAGTTTTAAGGACAGCTGCATGCAACAAACACCTTGTCCGATATAGAAAAACACCGAATTATGATTTAAAATGTATGAAATGTACATACATACATATCTATCTCATATCTCAAATAATTAAATAGCCTCTATTAATCGGCATTGAGGTGAAGGCATATACTTTTATATTCAGGGACAGACACTGTACAATTATGTCTAGTACATGCACAATATTTATATTACATGCGTAATTATTTCATTCAATACTGACACATTAATTTTATATGGTATCAACACATACTGGTCTGCACCCTGCTGATATAGACCGGACTGTCTACGAGTTAAGCCTTGGCAAGGACTGTATTATACCTGATATGCAAATGGACAGCTTTAATATTGGATATAATGAATGTACAGGTCTGTATCAATAGTAAACCCCAGGCTTGTCATTCAGCCTTACCTCTTCCACCTCAATATCCGTGTATTCAATCTCCTCGAAGGGGTACCCAGGTGGCGTGTCGATCATTTCAGCGGATGGTGCAGACATGATGGTCGATCAAAAATAATAAACATCCGGATAATGTGGATACATTCAGATCACATTCATGGCAACACAGTAATATTACCGTATTGAATCAGAGCAGGACACTAATCCCGTAAACAACTGATCGGGCTGGAGCACGTCTCACTTTGAAAACTTATGTCAACAACTTCAAAAGCTGGAAAAAAAGCCCCCACTAGTTAGTAATATCGTTTGGTGCTACAGGAAAAAATGTGTAATTTAAAAACCGCACAAACAAATCCTCACGTAAACACAATGTACGCAGACACAGACTCGAAACTAATGTCCCTGTGCGAGGAGTTCCCACTGAGCGCCTAGGCCGCGGCTGGCCTGATTACAGCCTCGGGCTGGAGTGACTTCCCCTCTCCGCAGACCGAGCTCCCCACATCGGCGCAGCGCCTGGTCTTGAGCCCGGGTGCACGAAATGGACTGTAATTACATGCGCCTATACTCGGTGCAAATGAAGGGATCCAACACACAATAGAAGTACTTTGGACCCATTTGATTAAGCGGTATAACTTTAAAGTGCAGCTTTCATTGACTACGTTTTTTTTCCTTTTTTTCTATTTTTCCGCAGTTGCTGCAGCAGCTCCAGGAAGTGGGTGTTCCTTACAAAGATGCCCCTCCGGCTTTAGCTGCTTTCCTGATGGCCGCAATTCAACAAAACGTCCATAGAGGCGCTGTCGCTGACAGACAATCTGACAACAGATCCCAGGTCGCCTTCTTGTAGCGCAGATTTCCGCAGGTGTTCGCAGGTCTGCGCGACTCCACCAATGGGATCGTAGGAATTTTGCAGATCTGCGCAGAACTTCGGAAATCTGCGCTACAAGAAGGCGACTCTAGTGTCAGTAACGCAGGTGAGAGTCAATTGCTCTGCAAAAAATGTTGTTTTAAAGTGTCGTGATCATTATTTTATTTTATTTTATTTTATTCCAGCTAGATGAATACTTCCGATGAATAATACATGACACCGGCTGTTTTAAAATGCATACAATTAAATGATTCACCTTAGTCGTATGTGAAAATTGCTTCTACTAGGCTGACTCATTGCTATGTACATTTAAGGGGAAGTTCTGGCAACGTTTCATGCATTTAGCTACATTTTCACATCAGCATTTTAGGATTTGGTGAGGGTTGGAGCAATAATGATAACCATTAGCCTCTATTGAAAATGTATATAGTATTAAAATCAGCAACCCCCCTTTAACAATACTTTTTACAATGTATTCATGACAGACTTTCTGATGAGCCACTTGTTTCAACTGACCTCAAGTTAAGAACCACTGAGATCTTTAATTTAGATATTGTAGATGAATATACCACACAAAAGCAACTGAACACTTGACAATATTGAAATGTTTCTCTCTCGATAGTAGATCAACAAAAATGTCAAAAATGTGATTCTGTCTGATATTAACACAGTTGATCAAGGTTAATATTTAAGACACTAAAAATAGAATTAAACCTCAAAACAGTTTGAGACTCTCCCAGAAATCCAGTAGCAGAACATCATCATTTACAGGGGGATAAAATGCATGGACATGCCTATAAATATATATTCAGTGTCGGGTGAGTGCATTCCTTGCCTTGATCACAATAGTGTCTATCTAATCTGTCTATTATAGACTATAATTATTAAAAGTGATTCTCAATGGAGAGCTGTCAAACCGAAAAGGCATTATTCAGCATTTTAAGGTTTATTATAAGATGTATTATCTGTAACAGTATATAAACAAAAGTATTTAGGTTTCAAGCTTTGAAATATAATCAGTTTCTCAAAACCCCTTTCCTGGCTATAAATGCTGAGCAGTTAATGAAGCAGTCAGAACATGAATACATCGTTAGATTTGCAACCTTTATCACCAATTCAGGTGTGTACAGCTTCAGATTCAATTATAGTTTGGATAGGAGCTGATTACTAATAAGGGTGGTTTTTTTCCTTTAACAGAGCTAGGGAACATATTTACTATTTTCTATTACCAAGAAATATCCTGAAGGAAAACATCATTTTAGTGTGGTTAGCTATTGCGTACTGCTTTTCTTTGGAGTCTGTGATTTGGGAGGGTGCAAGATTAAGTGCTTTACACAGAATTCAGGTACATCAGTAAAATTATTACATCCTGTGATGACATGAGCCTTCTGTTTCCAAATATACTGTATTTCTCCATTCAATCAAATGACATCTGTATTATTCATTTTACCCTTAGTGGAGGCATCAGTATTATAACTTTTTTTGAAATAGGATTGGAACTTCAGACTTCATGGATGAGAAATAGCTGATGTCGGTTCTTTTTGCAACAAAATCACATCTGTTGTGAACATTGCTGACTCAGAGGTAAAACCAAGTTTACATTTAAGCAGTAACTCAATGTCTAGATCCATCTGGGAAGGGTGTGCCTTTTGGGTGACAGCCATAACAGCTCTGTGCAAACTATTTTGCAAAACTGATCTCAATGTTAATGCTTTAGCCATTCTCTCAGTTGGTTTATTGCTGTGAGGAATCTACATTTTGCAGGGACCTGAAACAACCACTTGAATGCAGATGAGGTTTTGAAATGATACAGCATCTGAGATGTCTCTTTGCACTATATTTATGAGAGACTGCACATCTCTTTCAGACCAACTGTTTGTGACGATTGAGAAAATGAAAAATATTTGAGAAAATGAACTTGAATGAGCTGAATAACTTCAGTTTGCATCTTAAACAGTTCACCTTTCAATCAATTATATATATATATATATATATATATATATATATATATTCAATTCACCTTTCAATCAATTATATATATATATATTCAATTCACCTTTCAATCAATTATATATATATATATTTATATAATTGATTGAAAGGTGAATTGTTTAAGATTTTTGTGCAATATGGAACTTTAAAAAATATATTGGATGCCAGTTGAAAAAGTTCTGCTATATACATACAACAGTCAACCCCTAGGAAATGTAAAGTTAATATTGCTAGTTGCCTCTAAGTATGTGTATAACCCTTTACACAGAACTGGTTTACAAAGTTAGACATTTATAGCCAATATTTTTCAAGCTAAACTGTTCAGAGGAGGTTTGAGTTATTTAAGGTCCTTAATTCTTGCTGGTTGAAGTGCATTTCTGTGCTTTCATCTGCAGATATCTGTGAGCAATGATCCATAACATTGAGTTGACCATGTCTGTGTTGTTAATGTAAATAAAAATGAAAGTGCTGTCCCATAATATATTATTATTATTATTATTATTATTATTATTATTATTATTATTATTATTAAACGAGGCTTTGGAAAGCTTATAAACACCAGATTGGAGAAAAGTAACATCATATTAGAAATCACAGGAACAAACACAAGTGGACAAGGTGATGGGGACTTTGCTTCAAACTGAGGGTTATATCCTTCAGCTGAGAGTTTTGATGTAAGCAGCAGATTTAAAGTTCTGTATGCTTTGCACATTTATTTGTAATGGCTTATCAGTGAGAACAATACTGAAGGTGATATTAAGGTTGATCTGCAGTCTTCCACCTGATGCTCCCTTTGGATTGTAAGGATCTTCAAAGTCTGAGAATCTGAACCTGCAGTCTACAAAATATGTGCAGGTATACAAGGTCAGGGAATTCACTTTGTTGAATGATGCAAGACTGACTGACTGTACAAAAACAGAAGAGAAGATAGGTTGGTATCATGTTTTCTGAATACAAACACTGAAACAATTACAGATTATTTTCCTTGATTGATATGCTTTAACATGATTTTATGCTTTACTATTACTCAATCGTTCATTCATGTGTGGTGGCAGAATTATGCTAAGATTCAAAATTGTGCTTTGTTCTCCTATCAGTATTGGATTATGAACACATATTCCAATGAAAATGGGCAAGTCTGTGCATGTTTGACAAACACCTAGTGGCAGTATGACTGGAACACATATTTTCTCCTGCCTCACATTACTGGTTCTTCATTCGCTCAAGCTTTATAGTCAAAAGAGCAAACATGGCTTATCTAATGGACATATATTAGTACCTGCTTTAACTGTGGTGTGCAAAACAATATAATGTAATTAGGTACAAGACAACTACAACCTGAGCTATGGAGACACCTTAATCATTCAGTTGCTCTTGTCCTTTGGTCAGAGCTTATGTACTAGTCCTTGTATCAGTGGCCAGGAGTGTGTGTATATATATATATATATATATATATATATATATATATATATATATATATATATATATATATATACACACATACAATAACACTTGAATAAACATCTTTGAAAATATATGTGCAGGTAGTTCAAATGAGATTGTTGTCATACATTAGATATCGTGTGTGTGTGTGTGTGTGTGTGTGTGATCCTCCTGCTTAGAAATAATAAGTTTAATCACAGGTTAAATATCTAATTATAATTTCATTTGTCAGGCCACTTACATACACTACAAACACAAACATATGGTGAGGGACTGTTGCAGCCTCATTTTTGTTTATTACACTTGAGAATGGTTACTGTTTACTGTTTACAGACTGCAGTCATTATATCTTCACTCAGAGTTCACCAGTTTCTAATTTAGCTAGTATAATATGTCCCTTGACATTATAAGAATTATGTTTGTGTATTAAATTCTAATTAGTAACAGTCATTACATGAGAACTATACATTAATACATGTTTGTTTGAACTGTAAGTAAAAACAAAACAACCTTTTGTACAAAAAGGGATTCTTATAAAAAAGATTCTCTTCACACTCTGAAAGTAAAGTCAGAATTCTTCTTAGAACGTTGCAGCTTTTTGAAGTCGCCTCTTTTATTGATGTGCCGTTTTCTCAAAAATTCCTTTGTAAATGGCTGAGCTGGAGCTTATACAGCCAGAGGTCAGGAGGCCAGGTTTGGACAGGCAAAGGTTTTTACAGAGAGATGTGTAAATTATTCTAGTATTCTTAGTCTTGAATCTCTAAAGGCAAATAAAAGGTAAACATCCAGGATCCTATTTTAACAACTGTTTTCTATGTTAATATAATTGTTTTGGGATTGTGACATTTAATCTACAGAAAGAAGCAAAATGGTTTGTTAGTTTTCTTGCCTTGATCATATTTTTGTTTGTTTATTTAATAATCCAGTTTGAATATGTGCCATCCTGTTCCTTTGGGACTAAATTAAAGGATAGTACAGATCTAAAGCTCTCAGGGTATCTTTCACTTAGCACATAAAAGTCAGTTATGGAACAAATATTTGGTAACATATTGCTTCAGCTTGTTTTTAGTAATCAAATAATCATATTCACAGTTACATAATTGTATATTCTACTATATGTTTCTGTTTTCATTTGTTAACTAACTTTTCTCAGCATTTGTATTCTTCCATCTATCTATCTATCTATCTATCTATCTATCTATCTATCTTATACATCTAGATTCTAGAAATATCCTAAATGTGTAATTTTCTCAGCTTCCACTAGGTGATGCTGGTGTATTATTAAAAACAATGATCCAGTATTTCTGCAACACACACCATGTTTTGCAGGTCATGGCGAACAAATAATACAATCTAAAATGTATTACAGCTATTTGTATTTTTGCATGACTTTCATTTAATTAACATACAATCTCTCCATTAATATCTCTGAGTCAAAATGAGCAATTTGTTTAATTCAGGCAATATTACTTTTCTATTAATAATTTGTGAAATTGATTACAGAACACCTTTACAGCTGAGTAACATTTATCTTTCGTTTACGGCTCTGAGTTTTAGACAGGCCATAATGAATCGCCCTCATCTTTGCCCTGAATAAGAATACCATTGTTTAATTAGACAGATGATTAGTGTTACTCAGTGGAAAGAACATAAACCACAAGTAGTCTGAGCATATATTCAAGTCTACACAAAACATTTCAGAGCAATTCCCAGCAAATAGGCCTACTCTGTCACTGAACTCTTAAAACATTGGACAACAGGGACATTTGCATAATCTTTCATTTCACTAATATTTCACTTTCTCTAATTGCTTTAAAGATACCTTTACATAGAGTTATATACATTACACAACATAAAGGCAATTAATAAGGTGTTTCTCACAAACCACCATGAATACATGAATGTATCTAACTATCTGTCTAGAATAAGGCATTTTGCATTAGGCTCAACATTTTCCATTCACATTTCCTGATAAATAAATACAGAAATAAATTGGTTTGCAAAGTTTGTTTGGTTTTGAAATAGACAGGACAGTCTGTCTGTCAGTGTGGGTCCTTCTGCAGATTATCATAGTTGCAAAGGCTAGTATTTTGAATTGTGGAATGGATATCAACAAGACAACTGGAAGCTTTACTACTGTTGATTTTAGGGGAAATCCACCAAAATGTATAAGAAACCACTGGACCACAAGCAAATACTAGGTAGGTTTCTTGTTTAGGACAAGTGGAATATCCTGTATACATTAGGAAACCTGTACAGTCTGCATTTTCTGAAATAATGTGGCCATGACTTACAAATAAAGAAAGAAACGCAAAATCAAACATGTTTTGTGCTCAAGTCACACTCCTGTATCGCCACAGAGATTCTGGCGGCACACAGACTAAATCAGAGACTGCGGCACACAGAGACCAACTGTGAATGACCTTTTGAGATTCTTCTTTTCCAGCTCTAAGACTGATAAGTAGTGCTGAGTGTGTGTGCAGAGAAACAGCAAAAATATCCATAAGAGCAACAAAGCTTTTCAAGACGTGCACAGTCTGGGAGACAAGACTCCATTGTTTGTTTGTTTTTGTGTTTGTGTGCCACCATCTCTTGGTTTAAAGCTTTCAACTCCTCACTTTCAACTTTGAAGTTCCTCGTGACAATGGTTTTTGCATTTCGCATTTGCTTTAATTGTTTTTCAGAAAGGTTGTTTCAGACACGCATCTAATTGTTTATAAGTTTTAAGTGTGGATGATGTACTGTTTATGACGGGTATCTAAAACAGTCATGGTTTTTCTGTGACCCTGCCTAAAGGAAACCCCCGAGAAGTTGCTGATAAATCTCGATTTCAGTTGTTGCAAATTAGAAATAATTTCACATTTAAAGTGACATAAATGTCACCGTGTAACATTTAAAGAGAAGAAAGATCACTTCGCAAGTTAAGACATTAAATTCCAATGTGCATATATCTAAGCAAGAGCTAAATAAATAAATAAATAAATAAATAACAAGACACACAAATGCACACACACATATACATATACAGTGTACAATAATGTACAGAGGATATTACATAATCAAATAAAAAATAAATAAGAAACAACATTGTGATTGAGGCAGGAAGGAAGGGGTTAATACTATATGTATACTATGTAGCCTATATACAGTACTGTGCAAAAGTTTTAGGAAAAAATGCTGTAAAGTAAGAATGCTTTCAAAAATAGACATGTTAATAGATTATATTTATCAATTATCTAAATGCAAAGTGAGTGAACAGAAGAAAAATCTACATCAAATCCGTATTTGGTGTGACCATCCTTTGCCTTCAAAACAGCATCAATTCTTCTAGGTACACTTGCACACAGTCAGGGATTTTGTAGGCATATAGTCAGGTGTATGATTAAACAATTATACCAAACCGGTGCTAATGATCATCAATTCAATATGTAGGTTGAAACACAATCATTAACTGAAACAGAAACAGCTGGAGGAATTAAACTGGGTGAGGAACAGCCAAACTCAGCTAACAAGGTGAGGCTGCTGAAAACAGTTTACTGTCAAAAGTCAAACACCATGACAAGACTGAACACAGCAACAAGACACAAAGTAGTTCTACTGCATCAGCAAGGTCTCTCCCAGGCAGACATTTCAAGGCAGACAGTGGGTTCCAGATGTGCTGTCCAAGTTCTTCTGAAGAAGCACAAAGAAACGGGCAACGCTGAGGAGTGTAGACGCAGTGGTTGCCCAAGGAGACTTACTGCAGCAGATGAAAGACACATCATGCTTACTTCCCTTCACAATTGGAAGATGTGGGAAACAGTGGGACCCTAGTAAACCCATCTACTGTCCGGAGAAGTCTGGTCAGAAGTGGCCTTCATGGAAGACTTGCGGCCAAAAAGCCATTCCTCCGACATGGAAACAAGGCCAAGCGACTCAACTATGCATGAAAACACAGGAACTGGGGTGCAGAAAAATGGCAGCAGGTGCTCTGGACTGATGAGTCAAAATGTGAAATATTTGGCTGTAGCAGAAGGCAGTTTGTTCACTGAAGGGCTGGAGAGCGGTACACGAATGAGTGTCTGCAGGCAACAGTGAGGCATGGTGGAGGTTCCTTGCAAGTTTGGGGCTGCATTTCTGCAAATGGAGTTGGGGATTTGCTCAGAATTAATGGTCTCCTCAATGCTGAGAAGTACAGGCAGATACTTATCCATCATTCGATACCATCGGGGTGGCATCTGATTGGTCCCAAATTTATTCTGCAGCATGACAACAACCCCAAACATACAGAGACAGTCATTAAGAACTATCTTCAACGTAAAGAAGAACAAGGAATCCTGGAAGTGATGGTATGGCCCCCCAGAGCCCTGATCTCAACATCATCGAGTCTGTCTGGGATTACATGAAGAGAGAGAAGCAACTGAGGCGCCTAAATCCACAGAAGAACTGTGGTTAGTTTGGGCCAACCTACCTGCCGAGTTCCTTCAAAAACTGTGTGCAAGTGTACCTAGAAGAATTGAGGCTGTTTTGAAGGCAAATGGTGGTCACACCAAATATTGATTTGATGTAGATTTTTCTTCTGTTCACTCACTTTGTATTTAGTTAATTGACAAATATAATCTATTAACATGTCTATTTTGAAAGCATTCTTACTTTACAGCATTTTTTCACACCTGCCTAAAACTTTTGCACAGTACTTTATGTTAGTGTGTAAAGAAACATGGACACCCTGTTGTGTTGTATTTTGTAAGTTTCTAAAACACTATCCATCTTGGCAAAATTCATTGAACTGAGTTCAGAAAGGGTGTGCCAATACTTATGCCAGCAACTAAACACCTAATTTGCATCTTTTTTTTTACATCTTTCATCTTGCAATCTTTGCATAATGAAAACATAACCCATAACCAGTAGTGTAAACACAGTCCAAGTCTAACCAATAAAAGTTTGTAACTAACCCAACCCTTAATGGAAAACCCAAATAGATGAACTGTAATTTTACCCCAGCAGTGAGGAAAATTGAATTACCCTTCCGCTCACCCTTGTCTGAACCATATCTTTCCTAGCTGTAATTGTCATAAACATATCCAAATATTGTCTCTAGCAACAAACATAACATAATTAATAATCACAACCCAACAGCTACTCTAAGACAACTTCTAACTGTAAACCTATCCCATAGCCAATGCTTAACACAAAGACCGGTCCAAGCGATTTCTCTCCCTGTCCACACATTTTATACACGGATGTTAACTGCCTACATCAGCATAACCTTATGTTTGCCTAATATAGTATAGTATAAAAGCTTGCACTAGATTTAAGTTTGTGCTGAAGTAATAAGGTTATGAACAGCTACACAGGAAACTTTTCAGTGATGTGATGTGGTGATCACAGTCTTCATGACAGGTAGAGTAAAAATCAATGATAGGTCAGCGCAGATTTGTATTGCTACTTCATTTATATATGATTTTGAAAGGAAACGATCGTATTTACAGTGATTTGTGTCGGCCATACGGATGGTTTCCACATGGGCTGGCTGCTAGCTCAAAATATCCCTATTGGTATGCATCTGGCAACATTTTCTCATTTTAGTTGTTCCCAGAGGACCAACTTGATTGTCTCAGGGGCTTCTCAGGTTATGTGTATCCATTTTATTTTGTGGCTGTCTGGAAGTATAGATTCAAAGTACAAATGACCTTAGTTCATGTCACAGCAATTGTGTAAATCCAGTGAACCTACCAATTAAAAGGTTAGTTTGTATTTTTATGGGGTGCATGGCATCACAAACTGGGACCAAAAAAATCATAATTAAGTTTTATAGTTACCTAGGGAGCCATTAGTTTCAAAGAAGCATAATTCAACAATATTGTATTGCGTTACATTTTTAACAGTATGAAAGTTGAAAAGTTTTAAATTATTCTTCAGTGTTAGAGATTAAGATTGCATTACATGAAACTGAAAACACAATTTCCATAATGGGGATTTTTAGCATATTTGCAGGATTAATTTATTTGCCAAGCATTTTCCCCTGTGGGTTGGACGGTAGCCAAGGTAACATATTTGAGGAGACTGCCTTTTTTCGAAGCAACTTCACCTAAGATTCATGCTGAAAGAATAACAACAAAAGAGACAATTTTATCACTAAATCTAATTTACAAGCTTCGAAAACAGCAAGCGGTTATTGGAAAAGTGCTTTTGTAGGTGAAACTAAACTTACCAACAAGCTGAACAAGCTCCCGAGAACAAAAGAAAGGTAAATTGAACATAGATGAAGAATTCAGGAAATAAAACAGAATACATTTATTTCCCCCCAGGCATTTCCCACTGTTAAAAAATGATTTTAAATTGCAAATAACTTCCACATAAAAGCGGCACAATAAAACAGTGTTAAGCTTGATGTAGAACAGGTTAAACAAAGATTTGTACTACACAGTATAGCCTCAAGTACTGTAACTGGAAGTACATGGACTGCATTTGCTTTATATAAGTAGGTTAGAGGTATATTTTCATCAAATCCCCTGTCCATATTGTTTCATATTTCTTCCTTCTCTCCTGAAAGCCTTAATAAGCCAATTAACGGGATCTGAGCTGCAATGCATAGGGGTGTCATGTGGGAATTAATCATTAAGAATACACTAATACACAAATTAACCTGTGGAAAGACATTTACCTAACTATACCAGAAATAGTTTCAGTAGTTGTTTTAAAAAAAAAAAAAAGTTTACTGGAGAAGCAGTATCCAACCACAAACCACACACAGAGCAAGGAGACAGAAAACAAGGTAGTTCAACTATTTTATTAATTGAAAAGTCAAAGGTTAACAATTCTCTCAATTACCATCTGGCTACAGGTTATTAATTTAACTGCAACAGCATGAGGCTGTGGAGGGAAAAGTTTCTCTCACCATCCCATACTCTGCTGAAGAAAACATCAATAGGACCCCTTCCCCAAGGTTTAAACTGGAATTTTAGACCAGAATAAATACCCTAGGCCAGGGGTTCTCAACCCTGGTCCTGGAGAAGCCCCTATCCTGCTGGTTTGTGTTCCAACTGAGCTCTCAATTACTTAATTGAACCTTAACTGAAGTAACAATCTGCTTAGATATGACTTTAAATTTGGTAATAAAAGAGTTTGTTCTTTAATAAGTTATTTAAACAATTCTATACTTAATTTTAAACCCCTACTGTTTAAAATAATGAAAAGACTCTGATTTAGGAAATTATTAGTTCAATTAAGGGTCAAATTAAGCAATTGAAAGCTCGGTTGGAACAAAAACCAGCAGGGTAGGGGCTTCTCCAGGACCAGAGCTGGAAACCCCTGCCCTAGGACAATGAGGAATAATAATAAGATGGGTTCCAGTCTGATAGTGATATATTAACATTTCACAACAAGAGGTAAAATGGCAAAACTCCTTTAAAGAATCAAAACACTAAAAAGAGTTTTGAAAAGTTCGGAGCGCCAGGAATCCAAACACAGTCCCCTAATTTAACTGTGGAAGAAGTTTTCAGCCAGACTAGAAAACCAAACACAACTCAACCTGCACAGCGAGAGAATCTGGGTCTTCTCCTAAACAATATTCACCCTGTGAATGCCTCGTCCTCTGTGGTTCTGTCCCCTGGGCTCTCCCATCTCTCCCCTCGTTGGTGCAGCTTCACTGTAGTTCAAATCAAATGCTTTGTCTCGCCTCAGAACATGCGGCTCCCTTGCTTCAGTGTTGCGTTCATCTCCTGCTCCTCACCTGTCTCAGCAGCACAACCCCGCTTATTTTGTGTGAATGATCGATCACTTCTAGCATCCGGCTGTCAAGGCACAACCAACCAACCTTTCCAGTAACTTAACTCCTATATGCTGTGGTTGACTGAAGTTTTCAATTTCTCAGCTTATTTAAGGAAAGACAGCAAAGAAAGCCCAACGCATGCCATTTAACACTTGTAGAAAAATGCATACTATATAAATAAGACATGAATATCATTATACAAATACATACAAAGAAAGCTCTAAAAAAGACAGAGTAGTAAACATAATAGATAACCAATGTGATTAAGCAAATTAGTTAAACATAAATAAACTAATATAATAATTCCTTTTGTCTTACCCTGCAACATCTGCTTCAAAGTATGGCAATCATTTCAAACCCAGAGCCCCAAGGTTACCATGTTATGTCGGAGATGCAATATAAAAGGAATTTCCTCAGCTTCAATATGCACATTGTATTCATTATTAAGTTATAACTAATAACACACCTACGTTCCATATAATTTTTTAAAACACTTTATCGCCACCTCTACTTAATACAAGGCTGGTCTGCTGTGACTGGTCTCGACTCCACATGTCGCTTTAATAGAGTCCCGAGTCAATCCTGAATATATATATCTAATGATACGGGACATAGTGGAAACATTTCTCAAGGCTTGTGAAATTCATTTTACACTAAAGTAACTCAATTGGTTGGGGAGCCAGGGAATATGCTGATCAGAGAAGATAAATTGAGTCTGCATTATTGAATTAAATCCTACCAAATACAAGTGATTTAAAAAAAAACTCAGACAATGGTGTCCAGTCCATCAGACCAAAGTTGCAGTATTACAAGGTAACATCGAAGTTGTGAAGTGCTGGGCATCATAAGAGAAGAGTTTCTGGATCAGTTTATAACAGGTGTCAGTAACTAAAATAATCTCAGGTGCATTTAAGAAAAAAAAAATTATAAACATAGTTACAAAGTAGTTACAATTGTGTACTTAAATATACCATTAATCATTTGTACACATTAACTACATTGTAATAATGCATAATTACACCATTCTTATGAGTAACTACAGTAAATACACTTTAACTGTGAGACTTATTGTAAAGTGTCACCAATTTATCAGACAGATGTAAACATTCTCTTATTGCCTACTCTCCATTTTTAAAGATATTGTTCTTTGAATCAAGTGTGTATTTTAAATAATCAAAATCAGATCTTGTTTTTGTAATAATTCCTCCATATTTCCAATTAAACAATTAAACCAATTGACCAAACTCAGATAAACTGCTGGTTGCACAGACCTTAATTAGCACTAGTCTTGGCCAACCTACAATAATACTGGACTAGTGTTAATCTGTGTCTGTGAAACCAGCCCTTAGTTTAAACAGAACCAGAAGACCACGTGGCCCATTAGGCCCATTTCTGCTTCCAAATGTAAAGTAATGAAGTTGGAAAGGGTTTCATCATATCAACATATCTGTGAATGTTTAGAAGCTGTATTAATATTGTAAATAGATATGGAACTTTTCTTTCTGTCAAAGAAGGATATAAAGTACTGCTTTAAAAATGTAATTTCTTGTTGCTCCGAAGTGACTTTCAAAGAAGCATGGCTTTCAAACTTCTTTATCATTGCATAACTAATGGAACATAACCAACATTATTGATTGTAACTTTAAGCATAACATATAGATTTGTTGTGGTGCAGATTAATATTGCTCCATTGTAGTGGAACTTTATATATTGAATTTGAGCGCAGTACACAATGTATAAATATGTACAAGTTATTTATGTGTCATATAGTATTTGTATGAATTCAAATCAAATAAACAAAAAATGAAGACAATGTAACTAAAAAATAAATAAATGCATATTTGTTAAAGAAATGGTGATGAGAATGATGCTTGTTATTAATACATTTATTTTCATCATGTGTAAATATGTAAATTATATATTACTGAAAAAAGCTCCTGGTATTGTTCAAGATTACCTAAATTACCTAAATAATTTATAATCAGGAGCTTGATCGAAAATTATTAATATTTGTAATTATTTGAGACTCCAAAGACTTTGGCTATATTACATTTGTTTATTAGAATGGGAAATATATGTGTTAATAACAAAGGAGCTACTGAGATTTTGAATCTCTACCGTCAGTAGTTATGTGGGAACAGTTTACTCTTGCGGCAGATGTTTTTCCCTCATCTTGCCACAGTTGATAAACTGTGAAGACTGACGTCTGAGCAGCCAATTAGAGAAACAATGTTTGATGAGAGAGCTGCCACAAGATGGACAACCAATATCATATCTCAGATGAAGTTGTTACATCCTACTAGCTCTCCCTTACCTGACTGTCCCATGAAAGGAATGATTTTTTAAGACAGTAGCTGTCACACCATAAAGCTATTTTAAGACCACCCGACAAAAGAGTACGGAAGCTGAAGGAAAAAATCATCTATATGAATAGTCCAGTGGATGCTCAGGTGTTCCTGAATAAATGTATCTCAAGTCTTTGAAACCGGATGATCAGGAATCTCTAAAAAGCATACAGAAATTATTGTACATATCATAGTTTGACAAGTGCATGTGTAATAATATAAATCTTTAACTTACTAACATAATACAGGTGCACCAAATAAATGCTCCTGTAAATACTGTAGAATATATATACAGCTCTGGAAAAATTAAGAGACCACTCCAAGTTCAGAAATCAATGTTAAGTGGGCTCTTAATATTTTGCAGTGCATGGGCCTGTGTCCTTCCAGGTTGCCCTGCCTTTTACAGTGCAGACGGCAGCTCCTCCCTCATGCAGTTCCCCCTATATATAAGGAGCTATGCCATTTATTTGATGTTGAAGTCCTCTCTGCCTATTTGTTAATGCTTCCAGTGTTCACATAAGAGAGTACACATGTATAAGAATGACAGTTTATTCTAAAATAATGAGATTTACTATGTTCATCTGATTGATTTTAATGCTTCTGTTCTAACCACGTTATTTTAATTAATGCTTTCCTGAGCTTGTGTAGGAACCTTAGAATTTTAGATTGCTATATGAGATATTTCAGTTTCCTGTATGGGCATATCATTAGCTGTAAATTATGACCTCAGCTGAATCTAGTGAAAAATATAATAAGTCATAATAGAACATTTAAGTAATTAAGTAAAGTCAGTGGCATGTATTCAGTTTTGGTTAATTGACAAACTGCATATAAGATTTTTTTTTTTTTAAGTAGCTTACTGTTTGAAATGTTTCTTATTTGAGAAGACATATTATATATATATATATATATATATATATTATAAACATATTATTCACATAAAACTCATAGTCCTGGGGAATGATACATTGTATTATGTATGCAACATTATAACATTTAAATGATTACAAAATGGGCCCATTTTCATCATATGTCAAATCAATTCACAATAATTTTCTTAACTAGATTTCAAATGTACAAATAACATATCTGACTCTAATATATAAATTATGTATGGAACCACTGAATTTATATGTAATCAAAAGCAGGGGAGGGCCATAACCTCACAGTGATATAGTACTGTACACTTTTGATGTTGAGAATTAGGGTTTTTGGGCGGGATGGGAGTTGTTGATTCCGGACAAGCCTTAACTGTTCACACAGGCTATCTAAATAATGATGTCTGTGAAAATGTCATACGGCAAACAGAGAAGATTGCATGGTCTACAATGCAAGGCAAGAACAGAGAAATGGCCTATCTATCTTCATAAACAAAACAGTCATTTCTCTTGCAAGGCCGGCTATATCTATGCATGAATGTAAAAGCACTGATGGAACATTTGAGTGAGCTGAGCCTAAGTGCCATGAGGGATCGTGGAAGGAACAAATTCAAAGTGACACAGTAAATTAATAAAGGAAATCGAGATTCATTTATACATGCCAGCATCAGCAGGCACATCTGCAAAACTGTCAAGCAAAGGTCACATTATGGGCACGACCAAGTAAACCTGGAGCCAAGTAAAAAAATACTCATTTTCCAACTTCCCTGAGGTGTATTACTCGGTGTATGGCCGCCACAGCTGTTTTTTTCATGCAAAAGCAATAAATCAGCTGATTTAAGAAGACCTGTCAGGCCTAGCTCTTATAGATTCTGCAAGAAAAGTCAATATGCTCCTGATAGAATTACAACTACCTGTCAAAACATGGAAAACATATCAGTGACAGTGGCAAAGAGCAAATCAATTGTACATGGTTTCTCTAGGAGTATTTGCAACTTCTGCCCCCACAATTGAACAATTTTAACATTATGCTGTAAGGAAATATGCCATAGAACTCTCAGGTTTTTATTTGAGTAACAAATCTTATGGCCCAGTTAACAAACCATGGGCAGTTTTTACCCATTATAATGTAGAAAATGTAGAAAAAGCTTTTGATATTTGTTCTTTACCAATTGAAATAAAGGAGGTTCTATATATATATATATATATATATATATATATATATATATTTTTTTTTTTTTCTAAATGTAGACTGACAGGAATAAAGACTATTTTGCACTACATTTCACTTAAAGGCCAAACTTAGGAGATATTATTATCAAACAATGTGCGCATTGTAGGAATACAGTGTCACTTCTATGCACAGGAACTGCGTGTAACACTGCCAAATAATGCTTAAGAGGGTGTAGTAACATAGTATATATCTCTAAAATGTACATTATTTTTCAGTTTTTGGTAATCTAGGTCTAGACCAAATCAAAACTATGACCTACCCATGAATTACAGAGTCCAAATCTGTACGCTATCACTGTTTAATTGGTGAAACTTTATACTATTTCTAAATTAAAATATGGTAAAACTAGGTAGGTGTAATTTTGTAGGTGGATCAATGTTTTGATTTGTAGCAGGTTCTGAGGATGGATTCCCATTTGCTTCCAAGAGTTGAAAAATGACCAAGAAGAAGACCACATAGAAGACGGGAAGAGGAGACCAAGAGTTGTGCTGAATGAACCTGGATTGGACCAACCTAGAAAAGATAGAGAAATGTATTCCCTTTTGTTCAATTGTTTTAATGTTATGCATGGAAGAAGACCTACAAATTGGAACACATAAATTGTGGATGCCATGATTTTAAACAATGAATTAAAGATGATTGGTTTCATGGAGAAATCTTTGTTGATATGCACTTGACTTAGTTGTGCTCCATTTGTGGTTGTCAACAGGAGTAGACTTTTGTATCTACAGTGGGGGAAAAAAGTATTTGATCCCCTGCTGATTTTGTACGTTTGCCCACTGACAAAGAAATGATCAGTCTATAATTTTAATGGTAGGTGTATTTTAATAGTGAGAGACAGAATAACAACAAAAAAATCCAGAAAAACGCATTTCAAAAAAGTTATACATTGATTTGCATGTTAATGAGGGAAATAAGTATTTGACCCCTTCGACTTAGTACTTGGTGGCAAAACCCTTGTTGGCAATCACAGAGGTCAGACGTTTCTTGTAGTTGGCCACCAGGTTTGCACACATCTCAGGAGGGATTTTGTCCCACTCCTCTTTGCAGATCCTCTCCAAGTCATTAAGGTTTCGAGGCTGACGTTTGGCAACTCGAACCTTCAGCTCCCTCCACAGATTTTCTATGGGATTAAGGTCTGGAGACTGGCTAGGCCACTCCAGGACCTTAATGTGCTTCTTCTTGAGCCACTCCTTTGTTGCCTTGGCTGTGTGTTTTGGGTCATTGTCATGCTGGAATACCCATCCACGACCCATTTTCAATGCCCTGGCTGAGGGAAGGAGGTTCTCACCCAAGATTTGACGGTACATGGCCCCGTCCATCGTCCCTTTGATGCGGTGCAGTTGTCCTGTCCCCTTAGCAGAAAAACACCCCCAAAGCATAATGTTTCCACCTCCATGTTTGACGGTGGGGATGGTGTTCTTGGGGTCATTCCTCCTCCTCCAAACACGGCGAGTTGAGTTGATGCCAAAGAGCTCGATTTTGGTCTCATCTGACCACAACACTTTCACCCAGTTCTCCTCTGAATCATTCAGATGTTCATTGGCAAACTTCAGACGGGCCTGTACATGTGCTTTCTTGAGCAGGGGGACCTTGCGGGTGCTGCAGGATTTCAGTCCTTCACGGCGTAGTGTGTTACCAATTGTTTTCTTGGTGACTATGGTCCTAGATGCCTTGAGATCATTAACAAGATCCTCCCCTGTAGTTCTGGGCTGATTCCTCACCATTCTCATGATCATTGAAACTCCACGAGGTGAGATCTTGCATGGAGCCCCAGACCGAGGGAGACTGATAGTTATTTTGTGTTTCTTCCATTTGCGAATAATCGCACCAACTGTTGTCACCTTCTCACCAAGCTGCTTGGCGATGGTCTTGTAGCCCATTCCAGCCTTGTGTAGGTCTACAGTCTTGTCCCTGACATCCTTGGACAGCTCTTTGGTCTTGGCCATGGTGGAGAGTTTGGAATCTGATTGATTGATTGCTTCTGTGGACAGGTGTCTTTTATACAGGTAACGAGCTGAGATTAGGAGCACTCCCTTTAAGAGAGTGCTCCTAATCTCAGCTCGTTACCTGTATAAAAGACACCTGGGAACCAGAAATCTTGCTGATTGATAGGGGATCAAATTCTCATTAACATGCAAATCAATTTATAACTTTTTTTAAATGCGTTTTTCTGTATTTTTTTGCTGTTATTCTGTCTCTCACAGTTAAAATACACCTACCATTAAAATTATAGACTGATCATTTCTTTGTCAGTGGGCAAACGTACAAAATCAGCAGGGGATCAAATACTTTTTTCCCTCACTGTAATTGTCCTGGGACAAGGCCCCTGGTGCTTAAAAAATTTTTACAAACACTTGTCATTGACATGTATGTATATAATATTTATGCAAGCATGCAAAATATGATCTGGTACCGAATAGAGGCACTGCCTCAGAGGGAATGATCTAAAAGATCTAAAAGAAACTCGTTCCTTTCCAATTTATTCATAAAAAATTCAATCAGCTTGAAATGTTCATTATGTAAAGATCTAATCATATTACTGAACCTGGTAGGCAATTAATTGACTTAGAAAATGCAGTCTGAGGAATACAGATACACAAGTAGTTCCTCTTGATTGTCTTGAGAATAAGGACACAGCAATTTGGTCAAATAGCCGCTATTCTATTAGATTTGGGCAATTAATCTGATTTTAAATGCAGAGTTGCAGAGCTCTGTTCCCCAGAGTCTAGTGTGTAAGTTCAACACACATTGACATATACACCAGGCAAACATTATCTCTGCACATTGCCTTCATCCATATGGACCTCCTTCAGTGCTTGCAGGCACCCTGCTGCTCAAATAAAATAAATGTCAATTATCTGAGATGGATTTTTGTCCAAAAACACATTGACTGTATTGTCAACTGGTACAGCATTAGCATCGGAGAACGTTGTTTGTTTAACCACATATCAGCGTTATCACTTAATGAAATGAGATTAAGTAGTGTGAATTCCATCCTTTCACAGTGACAATCAAATTACTCACTGAAGGCACTGAGCAAATAATAAAAAACGAAGTAAGAAAGGACAGTATAATTTAGATACAAGATACCGTGAGTTAGTAAATGCTAACAAATATACAGCATTGTAACTTTCAGGCAAAGGTTAATATTTTCTGAGGTGCTAAAGCCGACCAGCAATGTGATGGAACTTTCCTTTAAATTGATCTATTGGTCTCTTCCTATATTATTCAGTTTTTGACTCCACCATGGGATGATTCAAATAACTTTTTAGGACTGTCAGTTGTCATTTGTGATGCTCTTGCAAAAGGACAAGGAATCTGAAGTCCTTCAATGCATGACCCCCCAAAGCCCAGATCATAATATCAGTGATTCTGTGTGGGAATATTTGGACATGGAAAAGCTAAAAAAGAATCATGGAAACCTAGATATTTCAAAAGTCTTGGAAAAAAGTGTGGAACGCCCTGCCACAAGAGTTTATAACAACATTATTTGAAAGTGTCACTAGGGGAATTTCCATGGTTTTGAAGGAAAAAGGTTGGTGTACTCACTATTAGTTCATATTGAGGTTAATTGTGTATGCATAAACGTTTGCATGCATTGAACACAAATGTATAGATTGAGTAAAAAAATACAAAATGCCGAAGGCTTTTGCACAGCACTATATGTCCAAATGCATAATATGCAGTATAAAAAAGCTAAACCCATTTTCATTTAAGGGTAAGAAGATTTAAAATGAAAGAACATATCCATGTTATTGTCTTGGTTATTGCATTACCTGATGATTTTCTAAGACACAAAACTGTTCAATATCCAGCACTATCCAGCACAGAATTTCCCTGCGATTTAAACCAGCAGGAAAAAAACCCGATGTTGGGTGGAATCAAGTATCCGTCACTCAGAATTCCTCTAATTTAGATGGAACTTGTAGGAGTCTTGAAGTTGCAGCTGACAGAACCCAGTTATTTTCACTGGAGCCTGTCACAGCATGGCTGACACCCTCACTGCCTCTTCACTGCTTAATGTATGATATATATATATATATATACACAAACACACACACAGTGCCTTACAAAAGTACTCAGACCCCTGACCAATTCTCTCATATTACCGAATTACAAATGGTTAATTGAAATTTAGTTATATTTGATATTTTATTTTAAAACACTGAAACTCAAAATCAATTATTGTAAGGTGACATTGGCTTCATGTTGTGAAATCTTTGTAATAATTCTAAAAGTGTAATATGTTTCTTGCATAAGTATTTGACCCCTGTGCTGTGGAATCTCCCAGTTTACACAGATGAAATAAACTGCTCCAGCGAGGACACAATGACCTTAGCATTGGCCTCCACCTGCAAACCATTAAAGTTTTGTATGTGTACATAAACACACACACACACACACATATATATATATATATATATTTCCCATGCCATGAAGGAGCGTTCGTTGGGTTCGTTTGAAAAGGATTGTATCTCATTACTTCTGCAGCAAGCATGTTGAAACAACTGTTGTATTCTTTTTCTTTTTCTTTTTTGTTTTTTTACAATTGCAGCATGTCTTATTGATGAGACATGAGGAGCAGCACCTTAATTTCTTCAGAAAAGAATTATATATGGGACTAAACAAATACATCAATATACAGCTCTGGAAAAAATTAAGAGACCACTGCAAAATTATCAGTTTCTCTGGTTTTACTATTTATAGGTATGCGTTTGGGTAAAATGAACATTTTTCTTTTATTCTTTAAACTACTGACAACATTTCTCCAAAATTCCAAATAAAAATATTACCATTTAGAGCATTTATTTGCAGAAAATGACAACTGGTCAAAATAACAAAAAAGATGCAGTGTTGTCAGACCTCGAATAATGCAAAGAAAATAATTTAACATTCATTTTTAAATGACACAATAATAATTTTTTAACTTAGGAAGAGTTCACAAATCAATATTTGGTGGAATAACCCTGATTTTCAATCACAGCTTTCATGGGTCTTGGCATGCTCTCCACCAGTCTTTCACATTGATGTTGGATGACTTTATGCCACTCCTGGCGAAAAAAATCAAGCAACTCGGCTTTGTTTGATGCCTTGTGATCATCCATCTTCCTCTTGATCACATTCCAGAGGTTTTCAATGGGGTTCAGGTCTGGAGATTGGGCTGGCCGTGACAGGGTCTTGATCTGGTGGTCCTCCATCCACACCTTGATTGACCTGGCTGTGTGGCATGGAGCATTGTCCTGCTGGAAAAAACAATCCTCAGAGTTGGGGAACATTGTCAGAGCAGAAGAAAGCAAGTTTTCTTCCAGGACAACCTTGTACGTAGCTTGATTCATGCATCCTTCACAAAGAGAAATCTGCCCGTTTCTAGCCTTGCTGAAGCACCGCCAGATCATCACCGATCCTCCACCAAATTTCACAGTGGGTGCGAGACACTCTGGCTTGTAGGTCTCTCCAGGTCTCTGTCTAACCATTAGACAACCAGGTGTTGGGCAAAGCTGAAAATTGGACTCATCAGAGAAGATGACCTTACAGTCCTCTACGGTTCAATCCTTATGGTCTATTGCAAACCTCAGCCTGGCTCTTCTTTGCTTCTCATTGATGAAGGGCTTTTTTCTAGCTTTGCACAACTTCAGCCCTGGCCCTAGGAGCCTGTTTCGAACCGTCCTCGCCATGCACGTTTGCCATTCTTTTTGAAGGTCACTTGATGTCATCCTACAGTTGTTGAGTGACATTTGAATTGGTGGTCATTGGAGAGTCGTTTTCACCGTCTGTAGCTTTGTTGTCCCCAATGTCTGCTGCTTGACCTTGTTTTTATGAACCGCCGTCTTTGAAATTTTAAGGATGAAAGCAACCTGACGCTCACTGTATCCCTCTGCCAGTAAAGCCAGAATTGAACCCTTCTTGGGAAAGGCTGCCATACATGTAGTGATGCTGATTTAAGAAAAATTGCAGTGGTCTCTTATTTTTTTCTAGAGCTGTGTATATACATATATATACATATAGATTAATGAGGATATTAAATATGTGGGCAAATAAGAAAACAAAATAAAGCTTCTTTTCAATGAGTCCACTCCATATACACTAAGATTATTGATACATATTTATGGCTAAAATGTATCTTTTTAATGAAAATCTTTTGTAAAATGAAAAAAACACAGTTTCTGTTTTGTAAAGATATTAATCTGAAAAAATGTGTTCATAATGCAGTATTGTATGATAAGACCTTATTAGCAATTGCAATTTTATCCCCCCTTCCGCCCCCCTCCCCTGCATGTTACGGATATCTCAGTGGATCAAAGCTGCTAATGTTATATTAAAATTTGAAACAAATATGTAACATCTGACATTTCAGATTGATTCCTTTTAATATCACACTCTATTGGTGTAAGGCTGTCTGTGTGAGTGATGTACAGAACCTGAATTCATTTGGCATCCCATGGTAGTACAGTTTCCAACAAAGGGTTTCACATCATTCTGCCTTTTTTGTTTTGTTGTTTCATATATTATGCTCATATTATTGCCACTGAGGAAACGTGTATACGAATGCACTGCATTAGAAAATATTTCTCAGTACCTGATATATATGTACTCTCTCTCTTTCTCTCTCTCTATATGTATATGTACACACACACACACATATATTTATATCTATATATAATTATGTATATCAAAATATGATGCATGTATAATGTAGTTTCCTCATCAAAGCATTTCACTCATATTAGTTTATGCAGGTTCCTTCAGGGTGATGAGATCAGAAAACGTATGAACAGATATACTGATAATTAGATATAGGCGTAGACACTAGTTCAGCTTTTTAGGTCCTGGTGTTCCATATGAATTAAAGAGCTCAGGTAGATTGAAAGAGTCTATAAAATAAAGAAACTCAAACAAGGCTTAGATCAAACGAGGCTGAGAATACAGAGGCAGATTTAAAAAAAGTTAATCCTTTCTTTGTTTTCTCTCCAGACTAGCAGGGAGAGAGACAAAATGAGAGCCAGTTACTTTGTTTGTGTAACATCTCAAATTACAAGGCTTTTTCTAAGACAGTTTTCATTAGTTGGTAACAGAGAAAATGATCGAGAAACGGAGAGAAAAGGAGCCAGTCAGTCCACATCATGCTTTGCTTCAGGGGCATGAAAGGAATGTAATAACAGCAACGTATTCATCTGTGGAGTCGCACAGGGCAACCTGTGTATACCGAATAGAGTTAGATTTTAATGAGAATACACTGATTGCTGTCAAAATGTGAGAATGCCTGGAACAACTGACCTCAAGGACTGTTTGACACATTAAGGTGCATCCTTAAGAATCAAGAGACATTTTTAAGTAAACGGTGTAGTTCAGAGTGCAAAAATCCTCATGATTACAATTATACTGCTCTCTTCTTTGTATTCCCCACATATCCATTGATATTAAAGCCAAAGATGATGGAAGAAACTTTTGGTAAAAGACAAAGGCCCTGGAGTTCACTTCATGAAATATTAAACAATCTTTGAATTTTCACCAAGTGTCAGGTTCAGAAGCAGGTTTGTAGAAGAAATGGATTAAATAAGGTGAAAAAGGACTCACATCGTCAGAGACAGGGATATGAGTTTTGTTTAGTCCCATCTTTTCAGTTTCATCAAACAGTGTGTGGCACTTTTTTATCTAGCTTGTGTTTTAAGCTACACAGTAGTTTCATTATATCATTATATATATATATATATATATATATATATATATATATATATATATATATATATATATATATATATATATATATATACATACAGTACTGTGCAAAAGTTTTAGGCAGGTGTGAAACAAATGCTATAAAGTAAGAATGCTTTCAAAAATGAACATGCTAGTAGATTAAATTTATCAATTAACGAAATGCAAAGTGAGTGAACGGAAGAAAAATCTACATCAAATCAATATTCGTTGTGACCACCCTTTGCCTTCAAAACAGCATCAATTCTTCTAGGTACACTTGCACACAGTTTTTGAAGGAACTCGGCAGGTAGGTTGGCCCAAACATCTTGGAGAACTAACCACAGTTCTTCTGTGGATTTAGGCGCCTCAGTTGCGTCTCTCTCTTCATGTAATCCCAGACAGACTGGATGATGTTGAGATCAGGGCTCTGTGGGGGCCATACCATCACTTCCAGGACTCCTTGTTCTTCTTTACACTGAAGATAGTTCTTAATGACTGTCGCTGTATGTTTGGGGTCGTTGTAATGCTGCAGAATAGATTTGGGGCCAATCAGATGCCTCCCTGATGGTATTGCATGATGGATAAGTATCTGCCTGTACTTCTCAGCATTGAGGAGACCATTAATTCTGAGCAAATCCCCAACTCCATTTGCAGAAATACAGCCCCAAACTTGCAAGGAACCTCCACCAAGCCTCACTGTTGCCTGCAGACACTCATTCGTGTACCGCTTTCCAACCCTTCTGCTACAGCCAAAAATATAGTCAAATTTTGACTAATTAGTCCAGAACACCTGCTGCCATTTTTCTGCACCCCAGTTCCTGCGTTTTCATGCATAGTTGAGTCACTTGGCCTTGTTGCCACGTCGGAGGTAATACTTTTTGGCCACAAGTCTTCCATGAAGGCCACTTCTGACCAGACTTCTCCAGAAAGTAGATGGGTGTATCAGGGTCCCACTGTTTTCTGCCAATTCTGAGCTGATGGCACTGCTGGACATCTTCCGATTGCGAAGGGAAGTAAGCATGATGTGTCTTTCATCTGCTGCAGTAAGTTTGATTTAGATTTTTCTTCTGTTTACTCACTTTGCATTTAGTTAATTGATACATATAATCTATCAACATGTCTATTTTTGAAAGCAGTCTTACTTTACAGCATTTTTTCACACCTGCCTAAAACTTTTGCACAGTACTGTATATATGAAAATGGAACAGGGCAAGCTTCTAAAAACATAGGTGTGACAGCTGATTTGACTACAACAGTGATGGCTGGATCCCAGCAGGCTTCCAGTTCCTCCTTGAAAATGCTGCTAAATTTCTTCAAGATGGCTCCAGCAGACTGATGTTGGTCTTGGTGATCACCATTAACCTAATTGTAATTCCATGGGAATCAAATCAATCATGGCCTAGCAGATTTGTTGCATAGTCCATCAAGAGGGGTAGTTAAGTTTTTGGCTTCATTGTATTGAACATCTACACACATGCTAACTTGTACTTTGAGCGTTGCCCAGTGACACAGAGCAGTTATCCTGGCTCGGTTTTCCTGGTTTGGCAGCCCATAACTGGCCACATGTGCATCACTAATAATAAGAAAAATAAGAGGCATTTTTGCATTCTGAGGGTCACTCCATTTATTACTACTTCAGCCTGGAATGGTGGTCTTCTTTGTAGAATAGTGCCATCAATCAAACTGTGAATCACATACTCTTGCGTCTCGGCAGATTGACTGCATGAGGCTGGTTTAATTGATTTCAGCTTTGTCATACAGATGCAGGGAATGTGGCCTGTTTATTTATTTATTTAGAAAACTACAATCAGTATTCATAATGAGGCAATGAATAGTCTTATTGCTTCCCCCACAAGTTGTTTTGGCCACCCATTTCTTTTGAGATCTTAGAATTTTGTATTGCTCATATTTGAGGGACACAGACTCATTTACCCTGTGTTAAAATCACATCAAGAGAAACTCTTTGATAATAATGATAACAGTGACATATGCAGCATTTAATTAAGAACAATTGACTTGGCTCTGCTGTCTAATCATCATTATGATTGTCTATTAACACCAGTTACAAATGATTGGTAATTTTAACAGACAAATGAAATAATTAACATTTTCTTATAAGGTATTAATTACTATTTAATTTCTGATAATAAAATGTTAAATAGAGGCAGCATCTCTAAATTCCATAGGGGATTTATTCTTGGTAATTGATAATGCTTAGCAATCATCTGCTAATCACATGCTTAACAGACCATTCAGTATTATATAACTGATTCTACTGCCTGTGAAATGTTTAATATGTAATGTTAAAAGTACAGTTTCAAAGTAAGTTTCAATTGGCGTATATTTCTTATGCATCCTTCACACGATGTGGAAAAGACTGATACAAGACACTTGTAAGGTGGTAAAAAAGGAGTTGGGATTTTTATTGTCCTTTATGTCAGTGTCGTCCTTTTAACTGAGGGGCACTAATATTGCAGTGTCAACACAAAAAACAAAACAACTCAAATGTGCAAAATGAAATTCATAAGCAGACAAAATAGAAATACTATGAAGCCAAAAAATCCATCTTTGTTAGGATTTGACTTCCTCCCTTCAGTCTCTACTTCTCTGCAAAACACATACAGAGTTACAAAACAATTCTTCACCAACTCCCTCACCGCACCTCCTCCTTCCAAGGACCAAAACCGTAAATGAAATGGCATGTCCCCTATTATGTGCTGAGGAAAGCTCCACAATCAGCTGCATAAACAATCAGTGATCGGTATTGCAAAGTACAAGCTGATTGCAGCACATTCCACAGCCCATAGGTACCATTTGCCCACAACAAAGATTGTGCCCGTTCTAATCGGAGCTTCCACACAAAGATGGATTTCCTTGTGTGTTGAGTGTTGAGGCCCAACTGAGGCTTGCTTCAATAGATTGGAAGGCTCTCTGACACTCTGGTATTCCATTTCACCTTGTCTGATGCATTCTTTTTGGTGAGATCAGTGAGAGGAGTGGCGATGGTGGAATAGAGTCCTTAATAAACCTGCGGTAGTATCCTGCCAAACCCAACAGGGCTCTCATCTGGGCTTCTGTTATAGGAGCTGGCTGGTCCAATAAAGCCTGGACTTTAGAGACAAGCAGATTTACCTTCCCTTTGTCCATAACAAACCTTAGATATTTTGTTTCCTCTTTTCCAAAAGCACATTTTGCAATGTTTGCAGTGTGCCCCTAACTATGTCATTGATGTACACTGCAGCGTACACTCGATGTGGCAGTAACACCTTGTCCATCAATCTCTGAAAGATTGTGGGGGCACCATGAAGCCCAAACAGTATTGTGCAAAATTGGAAAAGATCGTGGGGGTTGACAAATGCCTTTTTCTCTTATGACTCCTCAGTCAGCAGAATTTGTAAATATCCTTTTGTCAGATACAGAGTTATACAGATACAGAGAATAAAGTGAGCCCGTCCCACACCCTCCAAGAGTTCGTGATCTGAGGCATGGGATATGCATCGATCTTGATGATAGGACACCTTTCAGAAGTCAATGGACAATTGGACTGCACCATTCACTCCGCAAAGGCTCTATCACCACAAGTTTGAGCATGTTCTCCACTTCAGCTCGGATGGCTTCTCTCTGTCACAAAGTTGGTGCCTGTTCTAATCGGAGATTGCGACCACAGATGGAGCTTCCTCATCATGCCTTGTTGTTGAAGACATTTAAGGTCAGTTCACAGCACCCTAGTGTCTGGGAGGGTGAATTACAACCAGCGCTCACTATCACACCATCTATCATTTAATAGTTTTTTATGTAGACGCATGTGTAACAGGGCTCATTGTGTACATGGTTTAAGCAGTATAGATGCTGCCAATAGACAGGGAATATTAAGTAGGCTGTCTGAAATTTGTTATTGAAATTATTAATACCTGGTTTGTTTGTGCTTAAAAAGGAGGCTGATGTTGCTGGTGAAGAAACAGTTACCGATTCCAAATGGCTTCAGAATAAGCACCCTATTATACAGTGTTAATGACCAACTTTAGTTTTACAGAAATCAGAATAAAATTTTATTCTGCTTTACAAGTACAGGGGTTCCTCGCAATTCGTCGACTCGTTCTTTGTCATTTCGTAGAGTCATAGCCAATGAAAATAAGATGTTTTTTTTCACTTGTCCTTGCAGAGTCATCATCGGCTTTCATTGCGACCAATTCAATTACACTCCCATCGTCCTGGAACGCAGACATGGCTATTCCCATTATTTCTTATGGATATTAATTCCTCTTAATTCATCGTTTCGTGATTCTTCAAGAACGCATCCCTGACAATTGTTGACGAATTACAAGTTGCTGGTCTCTATGGCATTCCACAATATTCTGTACCTTCCATTGAATTGATGTTGTCAATTTTTGATTCTGTTTATGTGGTTATCGTTTCAAATTTTTTAATATCTAGTATATTTTTCTTAGTTGCACCTAATGCACATTACAGTTTTCTTCAGGTCACACTCTTTGGAGTGCAACTGGAAGCTGATGTTAAACTTCATCTGTAGAAAAAGACAATTAGAAAAGGTTTTCAATGCAAGGACGGTTACAAAGTTTAATTTACACAAGTGCTCCAGAAAGAAATTAAGTCTAGTCATAACAGGTGCCATGGCTGTGAAAAGCATATAAGGATAAAAATATCTGTGGAGGAAAAATACAGAAATTCGGTGCTAGCCTTGACCCTGAATTAAAGGAAAACTACTTTAATATGACTGACACATTCAGGCAAACACTGAATATGTCTGAGTCTAGCTCTACTGTAGTACAGTAGGTTTCAAACATATTTTCACTTAGAAATGAAATGAACTAATGTTTGCAGTCCTAAAAATGCTTTTACATACATTGCATTTAACTGACATATTTCAATATAGTGTAAGATTTTCAATGACGCCAACAGATCAATTTAATTTGTTGATTGCTGCCAATATCAATAATTTGATCAATTCATAAAAGTAACAAGAAGGATCTGAATTGGATACAGAAATTATTTCCACAATGCACTTTTTAAGTAATAAAGTAACTGAAAAACAGTAAGCCCTTTATTTATTTCCTATTTTACATGTCTGTAGATGCTCAGTGTTCAACTGTGTAAATAATTATAATATACGCTAAAATCTGTGATACTGCAGATTCTATTTTTAGGTTTGATGGATAATGAATCTCTTTACATTGTTCTTCCCTTAACATTACTATGTAGTCAGTTGTAAATAGGTTCCAGGCACTCTTTTACCTACTTTGATAACATAGATAGTCAATATTCATTATGAAGTGGAATGCAAGTAATGCCTTCCACTAACTCTCAAGAGCTATGTGGTACTGGGGGAGCACTGTAATTCATTTTCTTTCTCTTGACCTCTGGGACTAGCCCAGAGTTTTATTTGTCAAGCATCTCGACGAGCCTGTCTAAGCTACAGGGATTGGTCTCAAATGTAGTTACTGGATACCTGGGATCTAATGCTCTAGTTTGCCATCTTGACCTTGAGTAAAGAGCTGTGAATAGAGTAATGAAGGAGTTTAATTGTAAAGGGGGTCTTTGGGATTTATTTAGAAGCTGTTATTGCACTTTCCTTATAAGGTCCTTAGTGTGTATACCCAATAACACAGATGCTGCATAGAGGGTACACTACAGGATTTCAGAATCAGCATCTGTTTCTATCCTGATTTATTTGTGTATAAAATATACTGAACTTTATTTTCCATATTCTTTTGAATTTGCTGCTTTTAAATACATTTGAGAGAGTGGAACAACTTTTCATACGATGTATACGAATGTTTGTAGATGTTTCTAGAGCTAAGGGAAGTTATTATGCATCTGTTAACTGTGATGTTAGTGTTGATTTTCTATATGGGCTGTGCATTACATTTATAATAATATTAATGAAAATAAATGATAATAATAATAATAATAATAATAATAATAATAATAATAATAATAATAATAATAATAATAATAATAATCCTCCTATGGTTCTGGGCCAATTAATATATTTCTCAATCTTAGCTCATAACACTACAAGCAAGAACATACAGGATTGTATTTATCGTATTGTACAGTATTCAGTAAAATAACCTTGAGCCAAAGCTACATAATGCCATATTCAATAACAGTGTCAATGAACAGAAAGAACAAAGGCATAAATAACTAACATTCATACACCTTAGGGTAAACAGAGCCTCTCACGCATGAAGGAGAGTAGGCAGCAAAGCCAGGCTGCTGGATTGAAAGTTTCGTCTTGGGGATTGCTGGTTCTCTGATGGGGTTTAAGCGCTGCATTTCATACTAACTGCAGATATTTCCTCTCTGGTGATCATACTGCTATTTTTGTGAAAAATAGAATGAGTCCCTACAAGAGAACCTAAGTTGTGGAGATGAAATCAACCTGCTCAACTTTCATGATCTCCTGCTGCATAATCTGCATCGGTCTACCTTACCTCCATCCATTCAGGGATGAACTGTTGAGATGAAGAAATGGAAAAGAGGCACAATCCCACCTAACCGATACACTCATGTGTGACAGCTTTCTAGAATTGTTGAATATATTACCTCCGTATGCTAATATAAGCCTGTTTGATGGTGGAAAGATGCACTTTGAATGTTTAGGAAAGGGTTAAGTCAGAAAAGATGTTTGTGTGCATTGCATTAATTTGCTGTATGTTCTAGCTGTGACTCCCAATGGACCTAATGATAGGCTTTACAATAGGCTCAACACCAATAACATTTTTTTTTTCTGTGTGTCAAACCTTTGTTTGTATATAGCACATAGGAGAGAAAGAAAGCACTGAGAAAGAAAAATCTCTGGGATGTTGGCACACCCAGGACTAAGAGATCTTGTATGTGGTGTGCATCTGATCTGTTTGTCACCAGCAGAAAGTACTGTAATGCCCTCTGCTGGTGGCATGGGGGTGTCCAGTGTCCCCTATTCCCTCCTGTCCCTCTATCCCACCCTGGCATGTTTAAAGGTGAATTGTCTTCATGTTTGTGTTTGCTGCAGCAGTGATTTGAAACTAACTTTGGTGGAGAACCCAAATCTGAATGGTTGTCCTGTGCATGCAACAGGCAAACAGAGGTTGCTGCTGATCACATGCAGTTCATTTTGGCCGCAAAACGCAAACGCATCATCACTTTGCATGTAAACAATCCCACATGGATCCTCCACCACTGAAGACTATGTGGAGATAGATGGGGCAGGAGTAAATTAAAACGACTGGCAGCCAGAGGACTCCTGGTAGACTGTGCGTGCTGGAGCAGTGGGTGACCTGGCCTGACCTTGTATTTGCCCATGGTAAAGCTGCAGTCTGAGTAAATATCTCGGGCTTTTTATGATGTGATTAGAGTCTTCTTAAATGATCGGTAATACATTTCCATGGAAACCAATGTTTGCCACCTGGCACTATAATTCAATAATAAAGCTTGTCATAGGTATTGTCAGGAGAACAAGCCAATTAAAGCCAAGGCATGACAAATGCAAAAGAATTGCTAACTATCTCACAAGTCATGTTATTGCAAACTATATTCTTTCTTAAAAAATGTATGTCTCACTTTTATCCCAGTGGAATCATCTTGTTAGAAAGATTCCATTCTCAGAAGGCAGGATTTTAGGCTAATCATTTTTGGATTCGTATGAACACACTTTCAGTTTTCCTATTATGTACAACTAAAACGATGAAGTTAATGCAGCTCTAAGCACTTGTTTCATTTAACTGTCAAAAGGTCAAAACCGGCCTACATTTTTATCAGTTCAGCTGTGGCTCTATAGATAGAAACAAAAGTTAAATATTTTCTCTTCCGCTATGTAAATGGCTCCTTTCAACTTCATTCTGTATAGTGTGATAGAAGTCATTCATTGTGGAGTAAAAGGGGATGGTACATCTGTAATGTGTTTCTTTTAGTGGCATTGGGGGAAAGCAAGAATGTCATTATGTGCCTTCCAGAGGTCCCTTGATAACTGAAACAGATGTTACTATTCTGAATACGAAATGCATGATTGTATGAGAAGAGCCATTGAGATACATCCTGGGAGACTGATTAAAGTTTCTCCATCTTACTTACAGAAATTCAGAGAAAGTAATTGAAGATTATGAGATGACAGTGCTTCTAGCAGCTTAGTCCCTTCTGATTTCGCCACACTTTCATTTTTGTTCAAATCAGTCAGCATGACATAAATCACAGATATTATAGAATCCAATTAAAAACGAGATGTATTTTTTGGGTGCAGATGTGACAAGACTCTGACTTTAACTGTGAAATGACCCTAGCTTCAGATAAACAATACACTCTTTGTCATATCTGTCCAACTGTTAGTCGACTCAATCAAATTTGACAGTTGACAGAAATGTAAAAAGTACAGTCCACCTCTATTAGACGTTTTTTCATTTTTTTTAAAATGTGTTTATACTACATCATAATTGAGAAGGAAAATAAAGTTGTTTACTTAACACTCCTTGACTGTGAAGCTTATTTTATATGTAAAGCAACACGCTAAAGTTACACTGTATCATATAAGTGTAAATTGTAGATATGTACAGAGCAGTTCCCCCGAGGGCTGTTTAATAAAGGTAAACATTTCTGCACATTTCACTGAAATCCTTCCTATTCCACAGTTAACTCATAAACTAAATGTATTCAGTCCATTGATTTATGTATTCATTCATTAGCATTTCAGTGAAATACATGTTTGTGTCATTAACTTCCTGAAAGGATTGTAAAGAAACTGCCATCAGAAAATTCTAAGCCGGTTATTTCAGATTATTTCAGAAGTGTCAGAAAAGCAGTTTCAAGTCATTATTTATTATTATTATTATTATTATTATTATTATTATTATTATTATTATTATTATTATTATTATTATTATTATTATTATTATTATTCCCTTTTACTTATTAAAATGTGTTTTACTGAATATAACTACTCATCTTTTAAAGAATTTTGTAAAAAGGCATTAATCTTATAATTTGTCTCTGTCTGGCATTGGGTTGGCAATACAGGCACATCTCATTACCAAAGTCAGTAGAACTGCTATGGTGGGAATAAGTAATTTGTGAATTCTAATGAGGTTTTTCTCTTCAATAAATAAGTGATGACGTTGACTAGGTAGGGCTGAAGGCATTTATTTACTAGTGTTGCAGACACTAGATTTAAATGCATAAAAATTCCCCACAATAGTGTAGCTGTAAATCATCTATTTGTTTATTCATAAACTCCAAGCTCTGTGCTCAGAGGTGTACCATTTGTTCATTTAACTGCTCATCACTGGAAATAAACATTAAGCACACAGATATGCAAAATCACCACTTTTTAATAATTTTGGGAATTTGATTAAATGGTTATATACAAAAACACACACAAAACACACTTGCTCTTGCATTTTATAGCCCAAACCTCCCTGATGGAAAATTTACTATCACAGTTTAGTACCACAACTCAGAAACAATTGTGGGTGAAATAATAAAGTTTCTTCTTCTACTTAATATTATGACACTTTTATTGAAAACAACTTACAAAGACCATGTGTCCTATGAACAGCTGTAAACAATAAAACATAAGGCTGTAAAACTTTTCAAATGAGATTACATTTCCGTGTAATTATACACACATTAATTATTGTTTCAGGGAACGAATCATCCAAACAGTTTTATAAGTCACATTAAAGACCCAGCCTCCCTTACACTCTTGTAAACCAAACTGCTTGATTTTAACTATATTTACATACTACAATCCTTATCAATGAAGCGCAGACAATCTTTTTCTACTGTCTGATGCTGTGTTAATCCATTATCCTATCTTAAATGCGAGACAGTGCTATAAACATAGGCTTTGTATTTCTGGAGAAAGCTATAATTTATCTAAAGTAAAATGTACCCAGCAGCAAGTTTCAATTTCTCTTTTTTATCACTACTGTATTTTTTCTTGCCTATTAAATCGCACTGAATGGTTTCTTGGTGACTCCCTTAGTTAACTGCATTATTTCAAAGTTTGCTTCACTCCCTTTAAAGGATAACAATAATCCATTTGGGAAAGATCTCTAACATCAGGCTTAGCATCAATGTGTAATTTAGTATGACCATATATTTCTTTGAAGTGAAAACCATTAATGCAGTTTCTGTACTTGTTTTTTGTAATGTGTCTGTCTTTGAGAACAGTTGAAAAGTTCAATTTCGATGCATATTTATTTTGTGATAAGTTTCTTAAGCTTTCAGGGGGAAAACAGAAATCTATCCATTGTGTTGTGCTTTGTTTAGACATAGACAGATGCCAGTTAAAAGACCAGCCTAAACGGTATCTAAAACTAAACTAAAATAATAAAAGAAGAAGGATGTGTGTGGGGTGTAACTTCATGGCGTGCAGCAGTGAGAGAGCACAGTGCTTCAGTAGAACGGAGACAGCTGGGATTTATATTTATTTATCATTACAATTAGAGCTCCAGAATGTAATTTAAGTGACATACACTACTTCCTCTGAATACTATTAAGGAAATAAAATGTTTTGTGATGATAATCATGTTTTCACAAAAAATACTATTCGTTTGACCTTTAAAGACCATTTGAAGGGTCTCTGAACAAGCCATGTTCAATGGGGAAAAAAATATATATCATTGACTGTTAATCACATCTCTTTATACAGCTCTTCCTTGACTGCACTTCAACAGAAAGTGCTTTCAATACTCTCTATAACTTTATTACATTGATAAGCATCTTGACAAAAATTGCCCAAGTGTATAATACCACTTAGGGCCAAGGAAATGTATTTTTTTCCATGACTTCAATGATTATATATTAAGTGTTTCCCCCCACCCCCACTTCTTCAAAATGTAAAATTCATCAATTGAACACCATCTAAAACGAACCTTTTTATTTGGTTGTTTTTCATATTTTGTGCTCTTGATGTTGTACAGACATGAACACCATGATTATATAATGTGTTACTAAAGGGAGAGTTAACTTGAAAGCATTGGAACCACTTCCCAGGTGCTGTGTAGCTAATTGGTGGACTTATTTCTGTTTTTGTAATTGGTGTAGGCTGGACTCAATAGAATAAATCCTTTAGAAAAAACACTCTGTACATGAAAAAGGCAATGTTTCAAAGTATGAAACAAATGATTTTCTTGTTACCCTGTGCCCAGGTAAGACATCAGAAAGAAGCATCGTGCCAAGACATTAGTTTCAGTGTCTTATAGGAAGTTAATAGCAACCATTTTAATCTTAACAACTAAGGTTCATGAATATAATGAAATCCATTTCATATCTAACACTGTTGTTGAAGCCAACCAATTTTTAATAAATGGGCCAAGCTTTAAAACATATAAATCCTTTATTAAAAGGTGATAATTTGACATTCAGATTACTTTATCACATTTACATGTCTTTGAATCAAAGGACCACAATTCCATTGCTTCATTCACTGAACTATTTATATCGAAGAATCTTAATAATGAAAAACTCACTCTCTCTTTAAATATCCACAAATGCTGGGACAGTGGTAATTTTAATTTGAGATCAGAACTATTTATAGAACTCAGTGTTAATAGAAAATTCGGCCTCTGTACAGTATTCTTTAGTTTCACCTATCATTAGCCCTTCTCAGTTAGGCTGTGAGGTCTGTTAGGATTCTCTTGTATATAGAAATGGCATAATCAGAAGATAAAGTTAGATAAACTAGTTACAGGTAGACAAATATTGATTTAGGTTACCAATAGGAATACATACATTAATTGTAAACATGTTGACGTTTAATGTATTTTTTTCTTTAAAGGAATTTGTATCAGAAGCAACTTTAAACAATACTGGTACCCCAGTCATCGTATACCCCTTCAAAACCACAATCTTGCAATATTTCACTCTCTAAAACAAGAAGCTCGAATGTAACACATTTTAATCTCTTCTCCCATATTAAAACACCAGCTTTGTTTGCATTTTTATATCAATGCTTCTCTTCATTTTTACCCAAAGGCAATGCTCCCTTTATCTACACTACCTTCAACCAAAACCTTAGATCAAAATCCTGTTTCAGGCTGCTGTATATCTAAATTCCCAGTTAACTAAAAGTATTCCTGTTGCCAACAGTGAAAGTGAAAATGACTCATTTATTTCACTCCAGTCTTTACCATACATTGGATCCCAACATCTCTTTCAATGGAGAATTAGGCTCAAGTTCTGCCCACCTTCCATGCAAATAAAACACACACTTTTTAATAGCAGGTTTGCATTATGTAGAAGAAAGCATCAAACAAAATGCTGGCATTAAGTGTTGGATGTCAAATTTGTGATTGGACTATGCTTGAGCTAAAGTTTCAATTGTTCCCTGATTTTAGATACCAAACTTGACTAAACACTTCTTATTTTTGGCACAAAAAAGGTAAGATCCAAACAGTTATCACTTTCTGAATATATTCAATGTTTGTTCCTTGTACACTCCCTAGAATAAGTAACAGTTCAACTTCATGTTTTCAGGATTCAATATAAAAATGTATATAAAAACACATTTGATGAATCAGTTTAATTTCTATTCTGCTTCACCCCTTTTCCAGCTATTGATACAAACTGCATTTACTGCTTTAATTTCTGTACTCCTTTTTACTTTCACTTACAAAACGTGTTTAAAATGGAAAGAAACATTATATAAGTTAGCTTTACTTTATCAATAAAGATGCAATAACAAAAGGGGAAGGGTCTGAGTCTACTGTGTTGTGAATAGAAAAGCTGTTAATAGGAGCTAGTTAATTAAATATTGAGTTGTTTTGGTCTGATGTCCATGCTGGTGACCCATACTGCAAGCAGTGCTAATTACACATTTTTGTTCCATTAGGGGATTTTTCCCTTTAAAACAAATTCCTTTTGCTTACAGCATTGGTCATTTGATTTCCCTTCCAAGTGGTGAACTGAATTACGTTACATTAACAATAACATTTTTCTCTTAAACAAAAACAGATATTTTGATATGCTTCCAATAAATAACCTTTAAGCCATTTGAATTTCAAAACATTTTCAGTTTCTGTCAAGCAAAACAACAACTTTTCTTTTGTGCCAAAAAAATGGTCCGGACACATTGCGAGAAGAACAGATCAAAGATGGACAAAGGAAGGTATGGTATGGATCTCAAGAGATGAAAAAACACGTAAAAAACTAGAAGATGGGAAAATGAAACAATAAACTTTGCAGTTCTGACATGGGAAAGAGAAGCTGTAGATCGAAGTGAAAACATCTAGAGGAGGTCTTCATCCAGCAGTGGATCTATATAGGGTGGTTAAAAAGTGAGAAAAAATATGAATATCAGACACCAAATATAACAACGACTGCAGTGGCCTGAATGTGAGGCTGTGAGGCTGATTAAGCGTGTCAGGACTCTGAGGGCTTTAGATTTGTGCTGCAGTGAATGATGACTATGTTCCCAACCAGAGGGAAAACAGGGCTAGTACCCCCTTTTCACTACACAGAGAATCCATAAAGTTTAGGAATGATTCTGGTCATAGAAACGAATGACCACTGACCCTTGTTTGCCGCTACTGAGGCAGGCTAGAAATTCTTCTGAGACCAAAGGGGATCTCACAGCACCGCAATTGTCAATCCGAACAATCGATAGAGTCTCGTCGTGTTCTATTTATACCCTTTCTTAATACTTGGATAATTCTTGCTCTCCAAGGGTAGCTGTGCAGTGGTGTAATGAGAAGAAAATGACCTCCCATTGCACCCTGGGGGTGTGTGCGCTTCGGCTTCAACAGAGGATCTGGATTCATCATGTATGACCCATTTCACATGGATACAATACATTTGTTGTAAATATGAAATGCTAATGTTGATAAGTAACAGTTTATTTATAATTTAATACAAAAATAACACATTTGATTTGCCTGTCTCCCACTAATTCCAGTTACTGATTAAAATATAGCACAAACACACACATATTTATACACACACACAGTATCCTTACATTTGAGAAAATTAATCATGATATTGTCAGCTTGTTTGAACAGGCTATGTTACTGCCCCAATGAGAATTTATTTTTCCAATCAAGAAAAGTTGCAGCTGGAAAAGTAGAAGTATTAATAGCAGCAATTACACCCACGCTGTGTCAGGGGGTTCCAAGTTATTTTCTTCCTCTGCCCTCTACTTAGAGAAACAGGTTTTACATAATGCCTGAGAGCTGTTAGGAAAAAAAAAGTTTTTCATTATAAAAATTCAAGAGGAATAAACAACACATAGATCACATCAACATGTGAACCATTCCAAGGTGTTTCAGTCACTTAGTCTACGCTTGCGGCGGCAGGCAAAGGTCATATCAGGCATTTGAGCGAACGTATGAAATAGAGTTTCGGGACAACTAGACTGACTCGATTTCACAAGACAGTTCAACCAAAATATTTGAGTTGTTAAATTGCTTTTTTAAAGCCTAAATGAGATATAACAAAGTTTTTCTGTTACATTATTGAAAACTATTATTTTTTCCCCCCACAATATAGCCTTTATTTTCTCATTACAACAGCTGCAGAATGAAAGGTCTCACCTCAGCCATTACAGCTGCTTATGACTACAAAACATCCAGCCATCTGTTGTGGATTGATTGCTAAGCCATTATAACTGGAGCATGTGTGTGTGTTGATTGGTTGATTGTCAACAGGAACATGCTGCCATTTCAATTCCTGATTAATCCTTAAAATTGGAGAGAAACTTTGAAATGCAACGCTTGGGAGGAAGTGTGTTCTGTTGCAGAGACCAGTTCCCTTATGGACAACTAACGACTGCTTCTAAAGGTTTTGGTATGTGCCGCACCTTTTTCTCTTCCCAGATGTAACTGAAATATATCAACATTAGGCCCCTGCTTTTTGCATGACTGCAATAGATTTTAAACAGCAGAGGCATGCAAAAGACTGGGTCCTAATAATGCATCAGAACATACTAATTTGGAAACATGAGTGTTTTTAACTCATTGCTTGTGACTACATAAGCCCTATTGGAGACTGTATCTTTTCTATATTTTATTTTTGACCTTCTGCAAGACTAACTCAATTAGTTTAACTGAATACAAACCTCTCTTATGCAAGTATAATTTACATAATGTCCTGCAGTAAGGCAAGAATAATCTTCTGTTAATCTTTAATGTTTGTTTCGTTTAAATGTTTTTCTTTTCCTCTGTTTTATAAGTAAAACCCTGCAGATGTCCAACAATGTAAAGCAGAGCCTCACATTTATATTTCCAAGAATTATTTCACAGTAAACGAGGTTAAGCAGGATGATGAACGACCGAGGCTCAGATTAAATACATAAGTTAAGTTCCAAATGTATTCCTGACTTATACCTTTTGTGTTTGCTAGAAGCTCCTTGCATCTACCTAATCAAGCAGTGGGTTTGGTATTTGTGATTGGGTCAATATTTTCATTCAATCTGGACCACAGTGAGAATAAATATGCAAACAAATGACTCATGTGTAATCACTTAATACAGAAATCAGAAATAATTGGAATTTTAAAGCAATGACAAACAGCGGAGGAACACAACAAAACATCAAAGACTGAAGGGATCATTCCTTTTAGGTTATTCATGCATTTCTAGGCAGTGTATTCATTTAATATGTATATCAACATTAATAATGCCTTTATACATTCCTATTCATTAACTATTGATAGTATATAGACTGATTATTAATTGCTATTCATGTAAGCTAAATATATAGCCTTACTGACACAAGTCTCTCTCTTTCTCTCATTACTGTATTTTCTGTACCTCCTTCTACAGATGTTGTACACCTTCTTAGATATATACCAACAAATCTATCTGTGCAGCTTTGGGTTCCCATTTCAAGTGTGGAGAACTCTGAATGATTCCTATATAAACACTAATACAATCACATCGTGTTTGTACCATAGGAAGTTTTGATCAAATATACTTTCATACAATGTCTAGGTTGTTAGATTTGCCCATTCTTTATATCAGTTCCCTCATTCTGTAGTGTGGATACTCTGTATTTTTCCTCCTGCAATGTCTCAAAAGGACGGAAAGTTTCCCTACAGCGACATTAGTTCCATCTCACCCAGAAGAGAAGAAGTGCCTTCTTTAATACATTGAGTTATACCCTTACATTTTTTTTTCTCAACTCCATCTCTCGATTCATCTTGCTTTCAGACAAGATTTATTTTTTCTGATTCTGAACTAAACTAAAGTCCGCAGCTGATTTTTTTCCCTCTCTCTCCTGGCAGTACTCCACCACCCAGAGCAATGCTTCATCATGTGATGCTGAGGTTCACCAGAGTGTCAGTCTTGTTTAAAGTATAATGTGGTTATAGTTCCTTTGACTGAGAGCAGAAATCTGAACGGTTTTTCAGAAGAACAGAAAGGGGAAGACTTTACCGTCGCAGTGTCATGAGCAGCTGCAGAGATCGCAGCTTGCCAAAAGGAGTCCGTTCTATATTTGTATGTTGAAGATTTAGGTTTAATCCAGCAGATAGATACTGTTTCTTGATTTTGTTTTAATTAAATCCTTTTTTTCTTGGGGTGTGTATAGGTCTTCGTGTGATGATCAATTAGTCTGATTAGTCAATTCAGTCTAATCTATTGGCACACAAAATTACATGAGTTGATTTACATAACATTGGCTATTTCTCAAAGAAAAATCCTTTACAGTTCAGAGTGACTCACTGTATTTGAAATGCGGCAGAGCAGTCAATTACTGAAAAAGACATCTGATAAAATCTCTTTCCCAAGAAAATGTTACCATCACTGTTGTTGAAATCTACACTAGGGAAAAAATAAAACACTAAATATTATTGCAGGTACAGTTACCCAGTTGCATCCTAGCAACAAAATCCTAATCCATATAGCAAAAATTACTTCTAAAGAGAGTTTTTGTTTTGTCAACTGTAACTGTAACTGCACTTTAATATCTTGTATCAGTAGACACTTTACAACATATAAGCGCTTAAGTAAGTCATTTTACAATCGATATGTAGTTACAAGCCTGTATTTTTCAACAGTTACAGAAACTCATTGGGTAATGTTTAGATGAAGCGAAGTATTTGATTTGATTTCCTGGAAATCCTGGGATGCTATTACCGTGGGACAAATTAATAACGGCTCTAAGATTGACCTTGGCGAGTGTAAACATATTTTAAGACTAGATTAACAGTTGTCATGCTGTGCCTGTTACACAGGGGAGATCATTTATTTTCAGTTCACATACATTGAAGATTTTAAAAGCATTCGTAACGACATGCAGAGGCCTAGCCGCTAGGCTGCCAAACAATAATTAAGAAACAAACAAACAAACAAATCGGTACGCACATTCACACACACGCACACATAACCAGAAGGGCAATTCGTGCCTCTCTGTTTTAACATCCTTGTACGGGGTTTATGTGTATTCACCTTCATAGGATGACATGCCTTTGATTATGAAATGGGCTTCTGTGTTGTCTCCTGCAATTCTGCACATTATTCTATCTGCTGCTGCTGCTGAAAAAAACAGGAGCTGTAAGTATATTTTATTTAGCAGACCAAACTAGGACAACCACCCATCACACAGCAATGGCATATCTGAGTATATGATTGATATGTTGTGAATATCAACCATTAACATGTTTAGTTCACTTTAGATATGTTGTATTTTTCTGTGCAGTAAATGGTTCAATACATACTAAGTAATAATACATAAGAAGAAGAAGAAGAAAAAAAAGAAGAAGACACAAATCACACCATATAGTATGGAAATAGTATGTTTTAAGGTTAATGTGGTAGACAATTTCATTGAAATAATTTATATACATTTATTGTCCTTCCCCTCCATTCCCTTCCAAAGAGATATCCTTGTTTTTTTTTTTTTCTTATGATGAAAATTCTTTAAAAAACTCTTAAATGTCTTTTATTACAACTCTAAAAACATAATCTATAGATGCTATCATGTGGCCTTGATGTGCTTTTAGTGTTTTCATAAAAAGAATACCATAATCATACTCCACAGTTTGGTTTTAATGTGTGATCCAAAACTAAATTAAAGAAAATGTAGTGTTTTCCCTGAAACTGGATACGTTTTCCACTCATCTACCCTTAATATATTTTAAAAGAAAGACCCATAAACTGTGAGACAGTTCAGATTTCTTCAAACAAACACAGATATTGCTCAATGTAAAAATAAATCTCTTGCATGTGAAACATTCACATAGGAAAATTATTAAAATATAGTACTACAGTTAAATATTTTAAATATATTGGCTACATAAGTAGAAATACCAGATATTAATGTTGAAACATTTGCTAACAATTATCGTAATATTTTTTTTGCTCCAAAAGGATATTTATATGAACTGCTTTTTGCCTTTTGTAAACTATTCTTCATTAACTTCATTAACTTTATAAGGTAACTTTTGGAGATATAGGAAACCCAGTATTTTAATAGTAGCAACGGCATGTAAAAAAGAGGGACAGAAACAGAATCCGTCTCAAAAATATAATACAAAAACAAAACAACATACTTTCTATCATGATAGATGACTGCCCATGATCTTGATAATTTAAACTGAGGTTTAAAATACATGTTATAAGATATAGTTTTGTGAAATAAAACCTCCACCATTTGATTGACTTAGATTCTTTCAATGGTAAACTTACAGTGCATAGGGGCTTCGTTGAAGTTTGCTAACTAGGAGAACTAGGCCTCAGAATACATATATATATATATATATATATATTGGGAATTATTCTGCAAACGTCAACAACAAAACAGACTGGTCACATCACTGATAATAGCTAAAAAAGTGATATATAGGAAACTTAATTGGAAGTCTGTCAAAATATTTTTTATAGCATGCTGTTGAAATATAAAGTGAAGCCACAAAAACAATGACAGCAAATTTAATAGACCTGGTGCAGACATAAAGATGATGCTCCAATTGACTAAGGCATCAAGTAGAAGTAACAGCAATTACACATATGTGTCAGTTTCTATATTCTTGTCTCCTGGGGTGGCTTGTACATTTCTTTCAGGGCATTTCTCGTTATTTCCACAAGCCCCTCTCCGCTGGAAATCAAGCCCCTTACAGGAAAGTACTCAGTTGCTTGACTGAGGCTTGAGTTTTTTAATAATGTGAAAAAATAGCCTCTAGCCTAATTAATTTTGCTAATTGTGTTCTTTGCAAATTCAACAGAGCATGAATTATAAAACAAAATGGAAACTTTTTTATGTTATAATTTTAAATGCATCCAAACCACTGATATACCTTTTACAAGTTAAGTTTTCAATGTATATATTTTTTTCTGACTAGGGGCCAGTCAGAAATTATTAAATTAAAACTTTGACCACTCCCACTAATTCTATTAAACTACAAACCTGCACTTCATAGCAATTATAATTACAAACAGAAGAAATAAGTATCTGAACGAAATTAGATTTATTCAAGGGTACAACAAAGTAGTGTTTGATATCTCATTGTCTTAAGAAATACCAAATGCAACATTGTATGTATTCTCAAAGAATCACATCTGACAGTCTGTACTGTAGCCCTTCCAAAGTCAAACAGATATGAACTATGTGGAGGTTGTAATGCGTGAAGTGAACTCTAGGTGGCACACTTTGTACAAGTTACTAAAAGAATACCTCTTAGCATCTTCAGCCTACATTCATCCACATTTTCATTTATAATTCAAAGAGGTATTTTCATTCGGACTCACCTCTGTCTCCATCAGATTTACTGGTGGTGTCAGAGATCAAGAAACAGAACAAGTAAATAAAAGATATCAATCATGCACCCCTGACCGGACCACGTCCCATTAAATAATTTGTCATGGGTGGCAAAATGGACGGTACTCTGCAGCTAATGACCCTGTTCAATTCAGGGCTGTCGGTGGACACTTATTCTGCACTGCAGTATGGCAGAGGGGGGGAAGTGATCTATGATTGATTTTTTTTAAAGAAAGATGAATTCAGGCCATGCTTATAAATGTGCCTGTAACAATCCGGCAATATAAATAAATAATCTAGTGCCTGTCCAATAACTTCTTATTGATTTCAAAGAGTGTGCCTAGCTAGCAAACAATGATATTTATTCAGCTGCATGACTCAGCCGCATCATCTAATCTGACGGAAAAATGTTTTAATGGCAGCCTCGGGCCTCTAAAAGGATGTCTGTTTTAACAGGTAATTTGCATAATATTACCTTATTACAATTACTGTGGTGAAGTGGTGAACTGAGCCAGTAGCGACAATAGATTTATGTCTGAAATATAACTGCTGTCTTTTCCTCTTGGGATGTTCGCTTTCTCTGTTATAGTTCACCTTGAATCACTTGTAACTGTCCAGAGTTACAATTCGTTCCTGAAATTACCCTCTTCCTGAAGGTGATTAGGAAAGAATTTAAAAGTCCAAAATCTTTATGTTTTTTCTTTAAGTATTAAGTATTGTTTAGTGTTCTTTTTAAGATTTCCAATATTGTTATTAATAATAATATAATATTAATTTTATTCAAATGCAGCTGATTTATATTTTATTATTTTTGAATGAGCCCACCTTTGTAGAGATGCCATTGTATAGAATTAAATAAATGTCTATACCTTTAATGTGATGGTATTTTACTTTACATCATAATATACATAAAATCAAGAAACAAACAAACAAACAAACAAACAAACACAATTATAAGTATAAAGTTTGACAAAACAGTAACAAAAATATATTTCACAAAAGAATAACATTGTCATTTAAGGGTGGGATGGGAAAATCATTTTGTATGCTGCCGGCAACTGTGCCACTGGATTTCAACATTTTGTTGTCAAATAAACATCTAATTCATGCAAAGTGGTCCTTTCTACAATTAAGTTATTTTTGTTTCACTGCTACCCCCACAAAACTGCCTTCCATGTCCTTTCCAGGGCCCTAAAGACATTAAAGACATAACTAGATCAACAGAGAAGACATAACAGCAATCTAATATTTATATAGGCTACATAATTTTTTAAGAGAGGTGAGGATTGGAGAAAATAAGGGGATGGAGCAGGTATGTCAAACACCACCATCAACAATGGACACAGCACAGATGTGGGAAAGTATTCCATTTCCAGTGCCACAACGAAGCACAACTCTTTCAAAACTGCAGTATCATCCTGCAGCACATCAAAGCTCAAGGGGATGCACACAACTTGAGCTAAGACACTCCGGGAGCATCGATATTCCAAGAGAGATTTTTATTGAACAACTTGTCATCGTGCTTCCAGCAGATCCATTTTTATGAAACCAGGCAAGGGTGGCAGGGACTAAGCAGGGTCTAGAAGTGATCAGTATGAGAATTGAACACTGTAATAGAACTATACAGTGTAAGCCCTATTGTAATCATGGAGTTACAGCCTCAGTCGTAGTCAAGGTTTGGAGAAAATGCAGTCGAACTGAAGTGATGTTCACATGCTGAAAGAAATATCTGTATAACAAACAAAAACACGTAACAGAAGGGGTCAAGCAGGTGAGCCGAATGTATGTGTCACCATCTAGTGGGTCGTTAGGGGCAACATGCTGTGCGACTACGCCACCTCCTTTGATCACGAGAGAGGACCTCGTGTACCCACTCCAATTCTCTCCCTCCCAAGTTCGACTGTACCCCAGAACACCACCACATGGAAGGTAAGTTCCAAATGACAATGATTTCGTTTGGACACCCACTCTGTATCAGTAGGTTGCTTGCCGCTGAATGTCCCGGTCTCTGGACTTAAATACTAAACACAAGGGCAGGGGTGCAGGTGGAGGTAATTAAGGGAGAAACGTACAGGTGAGTCCAGGTGTGAATGTGGCTGGCAGCGTGCGCTTGGCAAGAAAAACAGTTAAACAATCCCGACACCAATAAACCAATAATACAACAAAAATAAATGCAACAATATAAGGAAGTGGAAACAAACACAAGTAATAAGTGAATTACATGGAAATAATACATCAATTAAGTGGTGAATTGCCCGTCACACCCCACCTGTGACACTAGTGTACCACAAATAGACTGTGGAAAGACAGCCAGGAATATATGAAAGGACTTCAAATATGTTTAGAAATAGACAAAATAAATATGGGTCCCAGTTAGATTTGGGAATATAGAACAATGTAATGTACCTTTTATTCTTAGTAATTGTAATGATAGTAGAATTAAAGTGACAGTGACCATATATATATATATATATATATATATATATATATATATATATATATATATATATATATATCAGGAGGAAAGGTCTGTTAAAGTTTTTGTTTCAGTTTTTATTTCCAGTATGGGACATATATAGATTATCTCCACAAATAATCATATCAAGAGCAAAAACTATTTAGGGAGAAAATACATCACTGAAAAATAAGAATAAAAGTATGCAACTCCTACATTAAGCTGAAAACTAATTTTGAAGGCTGAGTATCAATGGATTTAGACAATAATATAATACACACCAGGTACAGTGATGTATTGGTATTCACAGTGCCTCTCAGGTAGTTGGGAAGCTGAAGAGAATTACTGGAGCTCTAACTGTGCAGTGCCTGCCAGAATGAAAGCAGCTGTAAAAAAGACAAATGTTTTGTCAGAATTAAATTGTGTTGGATGTTGTTACCAAACAGAAAAAAGGGCTTTTAAATTTGAATAAGAAAAAAAACAGGCAATCGAATATACACAGAATGGAGCCTTGAAAAAAATCATCAACAGAAAGTATATCATTTAAGTGGGTGTTAATATCCTTTCACTGTAATTGTAGAGTAATAAAGGCTATGGTCTTACCATACTTGAAATATATTTAGGCTAACTGTGAATTTCCTGACTACAATGCATGACTAAGGGCAGGATTAAATCACAACTCGGAACCCCTCACTGTAGGGGTCCAGCAGTCAGGCCTGTACTGTTCTCTAGGTGTCGCCACACATGCACTCACCCACTTGTCCAGAACACGAGCCAGTTGTGCGTCTTTGTGACTGAAGCTCCTGCCATTTGTGCCACAATAATGACTCCTCTTCCAAAGTCACTTAGATCCTTTCCTCTTGCCATCTTGATCCGAAATCGAGGTCAACTGGACCTGCTCAGCATTTGTATACATGCCACAGAGCATGATAGGATGTTAATTGCGTAATTGTATCATGCAGTACACCTGTTTGGAGGCATCTGTGTTCCTTATGTTCCTCTGCTCATTTATTCAGGTTTTTCCATTAATTTGTCACCGGTCTGTATTTATATATTGTTACATGTGGGACTAAAACACAAGATTTATGTTAAATCTGATGTGACAATATGTGAAAATGTTTACGTTTGCCGCCCCATAAAATATCAGCCATCAGATTACAGATAGCATGGCACCAACGCAGGTGAATGTATCCTCTGGGAAAAGCAGAGTCAAGGTTTTAAAGATGTATAGCTCCCCAAAATAGCAGAAGCTCAGCATACTTCTTTGTAAAACTAATCAAGTCAAAAGAGGTGGCTATACTTGCGTTCACCCTGTACATTTGCTGAATTCTCCTTTATCTTGAAATTATGTCATGGACGTTGAGTACCAGAATGCTGCCCTACTCTGTTGAAGGTGTCCCATGTGTAACAGCTTACTTCAGTTAGAATAAAATTGAGTTCAAGTGCAGAGCTTTTCAATTACTCTGTGTGGTTCTGTATGGTTGACAGAGGAGCACATGGTACTCTGCCTGAAGCGGAAGGACATGACTTTTTAGTGGGCGCTTTGGGAGAAAGAGGATATTTTTTGAGAGACAGTTAAACTGAGGTTTAAAAGCAATTAATACTGATTCCTTAAGTTGATTTCCGTCCAAAGCTAAACAGATTTGTACAGTAATATCTTACTTGATGTACTTAAATAATATTCAGACTTGATTGAATCTGATGTTTGTGTCAATCACTGGATATGCATATTCAGAATGTCTGTGAATTATAATATTTTCATCTGAGAAGAATATCAAGCCTGGTGGTTCGGTCTTTCGATACAAACTGTGCCCCGTGATTTGATCATGTGACAGATTTTGACTTCTTAAAGTTCTTATGCAGCATTGTACCTAAATTAAACTCTAAGAAAACTACAGAGGTGACCAGAGAACTGACTAATTCAACAGAACACATCACTCTAGGAAAGTCAATCTGCATCCAGTTCATCGAGAGGCAGTGGGGGGCAGGACCTTTGCATGCATGCGTTGCCTATTTTGGGAACTCCTTGTCAAAGACCTTGAGAAGTGAAAGCTCCTTCATATTTTAAATCCCCCTTTTGAACCTCATGTCTTCAAAAGCTTTTAATTTGGAGATATATTGGACAATTCCTGTATGTTTTTAGGGCTGTTTTTATACAGTGCTTTGTGGTTATCTCCATGTATACTCTACAGCTGTATGGCATTGTATTGAGGGGTGGCTCTGAACAAACACGGTTAGAGTTACACTTAAGCTAATAAAATGAAAAGGATTATCTGATTTCACTGCGTTTCTGTTTAATCAGCTGGAGAAGGAGTTTTTGTATTTTTTCTAACTAATTTCAGTTGAAGAGATCTGTCAAACATAATCTGCACTGTAACTGCGTTTTTGAGTTTACAATTGTGAAAAGACTACAATCAAAAAGATTATTTATAACACACAATTATGATATTTGTGTAATTTTCTCACAATAGATCCCCATTTATCAGAAAACCCATTTGGACCACACATTTTAAAGTATGCTACAACTAAAATATATATTTTAGAAGACTCAAAATCATGTCCCACTAATTTGAAAGCATGCCTTTTTTTGCATTTTGTAAAATCTTGGTGCCCAACTCTTCTTCGTAAAATATCATGTGTACATGTGAAAAGACACTACATAATAGAACAGATAAAACCATACCTGCAGAAAAAGTGCTGAGCGTGTTCAAGGTAGTTTTAGAAGATAGATCCTTTGTCAACAAGATTTATTAGCAAAATAATGGTACGCCATGCCATTCTCTCTACGCACCATTGCCTAATATTTCAAAAATATGCAACTCCCAAAATGTTAAAGACATTGAACCCTTTTACACTCCATTTCCACCAATGCGTAATTATTGCCAATTGAGCTGCAGTCCATTAGTGTCGTGCCCATGTCATGTCAGTGTACTTCCCACTGCAAACAGAGTGGATGGCGTCTTGCTGAGAGGGGGAGATCTCTCACAGGTTGCCCAGCATGCAGTGCATTATTGTCTGACAAATGACAATTAAATATCACTGCGGTCAATTATCAGAGAAAAGTGGCTGTCGCAACCTTGAGAACATAATTACATCAGTAAGATGGAAGGTGGCTTCTTTTTAGGAGAGATAGGTATATATTTTCCCTCTACAACTCCTCTGAAAGAGAGCCGTTTCGTTCATGCACCAGAAGGATAAGAGACTTTGAATAGGAAACAAAGCCATATCTGAAGTATTATCTTGGTATGTGCTTAAAATAGCGCACTAATTGTTTTTCTTGGTTTTGTATTGTTGTCTTCCTGTAAAGTCTAAATTACTGCTAAGGAAGAAGAACATGTACATCAGATATTGATATATTGAGATGCTCGCCTCCCCAGGCCTTTGACCCTAACCCTATTGAAATGTAATGGAATGATATTTCGATATAAAAAAAGTTTGCTTTAAAACGGAAGCAAAAAGTAACCTCTGATGCTTTTATTTTTGGTAGAAAAGGGAGAAAAAAAGAAAAATCAGATTTTACTTTCATGGTGGTATTTCATTAACATTTCCAGGCGACCTCATGATATTGACCAACAGTGTTTGTCACCAAGCAGTGGATTTAAACGCACGGTCCCTTCAGAAAGACACGCGTTTAACATGAAGCTGGTGACCCCGACTGCCTCCCTGTTTCACACTCCCCTCTTACGTCCATATAAATAATGTCTCTGTGGACTCTTTCGGTCGCACACTGATTGAAGAAGGTCAATTTTCGGATCTGTCTGCGTTCCTCTTAAATATTGTCTTTACTTTCATTTTTCTTATTACATAAATGTATGTGGGCGATCCTCAGAACAATATACTTTATTTCTATCTTTTAACTGCAGCATTATTCTAGACCAGTGCCCCCCCTACTTTGATTAATCTTTACCCAATGGCATCTTCTGTAAAGTTTATTGATTTTGCCTGCATTATTTTCGCCTTACAGCTACAAATGAATAATTCTGTAAAGACAAGTGTGTCTACAGCCATATCTGAAACAGTACGATTTATCGCTAATGGTAAAACAATGGTTTTTGTGGGAGAGATTATTGTATTTATGACATGACACCCCCTTTTTATTCCCTAGCCTGAGCCTGAGAAAAAATATGCTGCAGCACGGCAGAGGCCTGGGAATGTGAATTATATACAACATTATGATGAAAGTAGCTGTCTTCCATATCCCCGGAGAGCAATAAAAACGTATTAAAACAAGAGTTATTTGAAACACTGTACTCAGCTTCGGAGAGTGATATCAGTTTCTTTCTGTTATAATGAAATTACATGGAAATTTTAATTTTATTGTAGTACTCCATTACTACATATCATAAAAAAACAGCTGGCTCCAAGGGAGTTATAGTCTCCATTGCTATTGTAACATCATGGATCAGCCAGCAGGAAATGTCCCTTAATATGGTCATAGAAAATCAGTTATTCATAGCTGTCACGTTGCTAAACACATTTTCGTGCCTGTTTAAATATGGTACAAAGTACATCTGGGACCGAGCAGATATGTTCCAAAAGAAGACGATGTCCAGCCTACATGAGAGTCCCCATTCCATTCGTGAGTGCTGTCATAATATGATATTGATTTAGATTTAGTTTTTTTGACTTTTTCCTGTTCAGAGTAATCAATATTTATAGGCATGTGCTCTGTTTTGTGTCCCCAGGGTCAAAATATTCCATCTCTATTAAGATACATCTATGAGATGCTGTACAGATAATTTTGTGGTCCCAAACATGCTTAATCATTCAAATTTTCAAAGGTATTACACTGCTGTTTCATATTCAATGAAGTTTTGAAGTGGCATAGTTGACTAATTGGGCGCCCCTTATTCCCTTGGGGGGCTTGGGTTCACATCTGAGCTGAGATTAGTTGTCTCTACAAAGTCCCTCAGGATGAAAGTCCTTATCTAAGGCATAGTTCTGCACCGCTCACCAGAACTGCTTTGTGGAGTTGAGTGAGTGGCAGGGAGGGCTGCTGTCATAACTGACATGGGCTTAAGGAGCTTAAAAAAACAGGAAGGTTCCTCGTCTTTACCTTATTTTGGAGCTACGAATTTAAGTGAGGGCAAAGGTGCGAGCTCCAGGACTCTGAAACCAGTGTGGCGAAGTAATTGTGTTGTTAAGGACTCCCTTAAACTCTGTGAGAAAGTAATCCATTGTAGCTGTATAGCACATTGTTTTTTGTCTTCTTTTTTTATTTCTTAATTGTGAAAAAATATCTAAAAGCTTTTCTGCTGTACTCAATTTAACATGCTTCATCTTTCACCTGTAAATAGTTAAGGCAGCTTCCAGACAAGCACAGTATAATACTGGTATTTATTTGAACTGTAACTGTTTCTCTGTGTCTAATTAGGGATACATGGATCTCCAGATGGGCGAATATTCCATCTCTATTTCTGCCAGTGATGTTAAACGACTCCTTAGGTTTTCATGACTAAGGTAGAGGGTGTGGAGGTTATAAATCAATAACATATCTGACAACAGTAGTATGAAGAGATTAGTTTATTCTAAATACTTGAAAGGAAGTTCATGCTACAAGTTCACCATGAAGATTAATTATCCATTCCTTTTACTGAAAAAAACAACAATTTATGCTTTATACAGTTAGCAAATGACACATTGAAATGTTTCTCAGATAATAATAATAATAATAATAATAATAATAATAATAATAATAATAATAATAATAATAACACACACTACCAGTCAAAAGTTTTAGAACACCCACATTTTTCCAGTTTTTATTGAAATTTACACAGTTTAATGTCTCAATGTATTCTTTCGTTGCTTTTTCTTTCGCCCTTCTGGCCAGTTTATCCCATGTTTCGGGTCATTATCTTGCTGTAGGATGAACCCCTGACCAACTAGGCGTATACCAGAGGGTGTTGCATGGCACTACAAAATGCTGTGGTAACCGTTTTGGTTCAGGGTGCCACTCACTCTGTGCAAGTCACCCGCTGTGGATCCAGCAAAAGAGCCCCAGACCATCACCTCCTCCATGTTTGACAGTTGGTGTCACACACAGAGGAACAATCCCTACAATCGCCTACTCGATGGCGTACAAAAACCCTGCGTGATGAACTGAAGATTTCAATTTTTGATTAATCGTTCCATAACACCTTCCAGTCTTCAGTAGTCCACTGGCATTACTTCATGGCCCAGGCAAGCCTGTTTTTATTATTTTGCCATCTTAGCAATGGCTTTCTTACTGCCACTCGACCTGTCAAACCTGCAGCTCGAAGTCTTCTCTTCACAGCTGAAACTGAGACTTGCTCACTTCGACCAGTGTTAAGCTGTGATTAAAGCTGTTGTCCTGTGAGCCACCGATCACACAAGCTCTTGACTCTCAGAAACGTGTCTTCTGATTCTGTTGTGGTTTTGGTTCAGCCAAACCTCTTCCTGACAGAGTTTCCTCCAGTTTCCAAGTGCCTTTTGATGTTGTAGGAAACTGTACTGAAAAACTGTGCTTAAATTTCAATAAAAACTGGAAAAATGGGGGTGTTCTTAAACTTTTGACACAATAGTGTACAATAATTGGGTATGGTTATAACAAACTACACTAAACAGTCAAATGCATATGTGTAAAATGTTAAGATGGCACATTGACTACTTAATACAAAACACTGGATAAGTAAATGTATCTGCATGGGGTGCACTAAACAGAAATTGTACATTAATTAAAACTTTGGATGATCATATGATACCTATGATTTTCATTCAGGGAACCAGTGAATCTCATTTGCTCCCATGAATGTGATTAAACCTTGGCTAATAGGTAAAAATGTTTCCAGGCAGCACTCAATGAAGTCTAATACACTTACAAGGCAACTGCTCCTGCCACACAATGCTTTCCACACTAGATTGTCTAGATGCTAGATTGTCTTCTGCATGCAGGAGTCTATGCAACCTGTAGTCTCGTCACGAGCTAAATTCTCTGTTCCTCCACTCCAGTCCGTCAGCTGTTTACATTTCTTACAGTCTGGAGCCTTGCTTGTGCCGTGTAGACTGATTTCACAGAGACTAGGCCATGTTTCTGCTTATTTGGACATCGCAAATCTCTACTTGAGGGCTTAGAAATGTTATATTGGGTTGTGTCCATTCATTTGACCTTTATTCAAACCAATTGAACTAATTGGTAATTAATTCCTAACTCCATTATTTTGTCCTCCAAACTCTCTTTAAGACTTGCTTCTTTTCAGTGCCTCTTAAGACACATCTCTTTAGATTATTTCTGACTTTATTTAATCTACTTTTAAAAAAATATTGCTAGTGTCTGTCAAGAGTTAAACACGCCTTCTTCCCCTACCCCCAGGTCTCCCTTCAACTTCATATCATTGTTATCATTATTATTTAGCTGATGCCTTTATTGACGTAAATGGTTTAATAAGATCTGGGGACTAGGGTAACTGGATTTCAAGACATGCATTGTGGTTTGGAAATGACACTGGGATCAACACTCCTGCACTTGTGACATCAGACAGATCTTTAATAACCCGTAATCCTCCATGCACTGGGGATATGTCTCATCTACCAGACAGCACCTTCTACAGCACAGTATCCCCTGTCACAAAACTATTGGTTTGAAATGTGTGGCCTAGGAGGTGGAGTGCATTATACCAACACCAGTTCTATCAGCAGGCTATTCCTTGAAAGCTTCCCATCCAAGTACTAACAAGGCCCAGCTTTCTGAGGTCTGACAAGACTGCAAATCTGGTTTCACTTCTTTTTGGTGGGATTTGAAAGTGATGAAGTTCCACAGAAACCTAAAGCTGGAGAGAGATGTCTGTGATGGATAAAGACAATGGAGTAAAATGTCTTTTGAAAGGCCAGTGGCAGTGCAAACATACCGCATGTAGCATCTATGTTGTGCAGAGCAGCAAATAAGAAAAATATCCCATTTAGAAAATGTGTTAATGAAGAAGACCACAAAATTAAAATATATTTAACATCTTTGTGAGAAGCATTGCAGGAACTTTGTGATAATTTAAGGAATAAGTAGTACTGTGCTCCTCCATGTAGTTGTATAATATACCAGCTTTAGTACAGATATAAAGTATTGCCACTATCTCCTTAAAACAAATATAATAATGATAATAAGAATAATCATCATCATCATCATAATGATACTTTGCTACAACATTTGTGATTATTTCTATAAACATGCCCAGAATAAACAGAAGGTTTTAAAGGCATATGTGTACAGTCTATTGCACATGCTGGGAAAACCTGAAATTTCAACGCATTTTTAAGTCTGGAGCATGCTTTTAGGGAACAAATTAGTCAGTCTTCTGAAAAAGCACAACTGGTAAACACATTGAGCACATTGCCTTTGAAAGGACTGCTGATTGCGACATGTTTTGAACATGTTTTCCAGAGTTCTTAACTAATTGACACAATTGTAAGTGTCGCTAAGCCTGGCAGCTGTAGCTCATTTTCAGTAAATGGCGCACCTCATTTACACAATCTCCACCCAATGTTCATCCATGGCTTAACCGCAAAGACAAATGATTTTCACTAAACACTTTTTTAAACCACAAAAAAAAAAAAATTGCTCTTGTTCAGTATGTGTCACCTCACATTTACGACTCATTTGTAACTCTTAAACATGTGCAATCCTTTATTACATCTAGGCCAATGTCTAATGTACTCCCAATGTTCCATATTAAGCCTTGACATTACAGTTAATTAAATTCCTCTTCTTCTTCTTCACTAGATTTTACATGGTTATGGAGAAAAATAAGTAATCAGCAGCTGAATCTGAAACTGATACAATAAATATCACATACTTACAGGGAGTAGATGATTCAGTGATCAAACTTGTAATGAACTAAAGCTGTTTAATAGTTTAAAAGCTTAAACAAATGCAAGCATCAAAACCAAACTGCTTGTGCCTTAGTTGAAAGTCTGCCTGTGGGCATTTCTCCTGCATATAGCCTGTTAATCAACAAGATGTTATCACAGAAGTCATTTAACTTGTCTCTTTTAGTGAATGTGATTTATTCTATGAGATTATTATTATTATTATTATTATTATTATTATTATTATTATTATTATTATTATTATTATTTTGGGAATACCAGTTCTTAGAGATACTGTAAAGTATTAGTGTAACTATCTTTTAATAACAAGACTTTGGTATTGTCTGAGAGTCTGTCTTTGTTTTGGGGCTGTGCTTTGCCCTGCTAACTGACAGCTAGCTAAAAGCAGGCCTTGATAAAGATAAATAACCTCTACTCAGGAAAAATTTTGTGCATCATTTAACATGGCAAACATATTAGCTAGCATGGGGTGGAGTGGAATCCCTAAAGAGATGAAAACTAAATGATATACACTGCAGTGATCATAAAAGTGCTACAGAGCCTGGCCTAACTAAGGGACATCAATAGAGATGAGGCATTTCATATTCAGATCGGAGTACAACTTCATAGGGTTCTGCATTTTGCATACAGATTAAACATTTAAGGATGAGTTATAGATTTACCTTATTTGCTGGTTTATGTGTTTTAAGGCTGTCCTATACACACATCTGTATGCAAACATCATCCTTCCTGAATATTCCAGGGAAGGTGCATGGCATCAGTAATTAAGTGGTTAAATTAATTATTTTGCACTCCAGGAACTATCAAACACATCCCACATATAGGACTCAGATACTATCTACATAAAAAGGAGGAATTCAGACAGATAAAGCGTTTTCACCATTCCTGTGATGTTTAATTGGAGCTTTGCAAAGTTTTATGGACAAAAGCAATGTCATCTCCACTGCCAGAGTAACCTGCCATTCTGCTTAAACAATCCTTGTGTCAGTCTGGTTTTAATCTAATCCTTTTCTATTCCTCTTTTACAGAGAAAGGAAAACTTATCAGAATCATATACAACATTTTGATGTGATTAAATCTTTATTATGATCAGATCAATCTTTTTTAGGATCTCTGTTTTGTACACTTTTTCTGTTACAGGGACTATGGGTACAGTTACAAACAGAGACAGGTCAAATAAATGAGGGAGAGAGATTTACTCAATTTACAAAAACAACCAGACCCTGCATTTCTAACATTTTCAGGCCTTGCAGGCTACTTACTGTTTACAACCAAGCAGTGACTCTGGCTGGTAACACCCCTCGGTATTATTGCCTGTCTGTCTCGGTTCAGTTACTATAAGATATGTACTCGCTGTTGTTGATATCCCCTCAGCAGATTTCTCCCCCTCCTTCCCAAACGTTCAAAATTCAGAGCTCTGAATTTTGGAATAGGGTACCAAGTTGGTCTGAAATTCAGTGATTGAGGAGACAATCTGTGAAATTAGACGGTTCAGATATACACAGAGACTGAGAAATTTACCAATTTTATACCCTCCAATCCAGATTCTGGATCACACCAGCCTTGAAGAGATAAACAGGACATAGATACTTTTTGTGGCATTTTCAAACCATCTGGTTCTGTTGTCCTTGAAAGACATATGCATCACTTTTAGGATGGGCAGAGGCCAGAGTCAGCCCTTAATGGCCAAGCTGGCAGATGTGTGTTAATCTTGAGGAAACCATGCCAGGTCCACCCTACCAAACTCTGCCGACACTCACACAAACTGCCCTTTCTTGAGCTTGTGACTTCATATGACGGGTGGCATAGCCTGCAAGTCCTGGGCAGATGTGTTTTGAATGGAGGCTTTGACCACAAGAAAAATAAGAATTTAATTGCCCATGGGTTAAGACAGTGATGGTTTGTGTTTCTAGGCATCCATGGGCTGATGTTGCGAAAGTGTTTGCCCACAAATGTGGTTTTATAATTTTTACTCTGATTTTCATTTTGTTTCCATTTTTGAATTTCAATATACTGTTCAGGGATGAGAATCAGGTTAGAAAACAATATGAGAGCAGAACTCCAAAGCTTAGATGCCATGAACTCTAAATACCTATCTACCTATGTATTCCCTACCTACCTACCTGCTTTTCTCTCTCTCTCTCTATCTATCTATTGACTGTTCCTGTCTGTCCATCGTGGGGTTTGTCAGGAATGTGAGTGTGTGGCGGGAGTGTGGAAGGAGTGCGTGGAGCTTGTCTTCTGAGCGGGTGGGGTTACCCCATAACATTTTTATTTTTATTGGGGTTGTGTAGGGTAACTGGTAGTCAGCAAAGGCTATGGCTACACCCAGGGGGGGGGGGGGGGATGATGACCGAGGTTTAGTTACTTGACCCGTCGTTACGGCATTAAAATGATTGTGTTCCAATTGAATTGGGGAAAGTGGTGGGGTGCGGGAATATGAAATCTGCGTCTCGGATTAAAAAGTCTGTGGAGAGTGTATCAGGAGGGTTTAGCGATGGTGGTGTCTGTGTTGCCGCTTGCGGCTCAGAAAGTTACAATTTCCAAAGTGCCGCCTTACATGAAAAATTACGTTTTGATCAGAGAATTGAGTCGACACTTGCAGATTATGTTTGATAGTACCGTGATACCGTTGGGGTGTAAGAATCCTGAGCTGAAAATCCTTTTGAAGACAGCTTTACATGTTGTTACCTGACCCCTACGGAGATTTGAATGTTGCTTTTCGTTTTAGAGTGGATGGTTGTCACTACATAGTGTTCGCTACTTCCGATCTCATTAAGTGTTTTGAATGCGGTCCTGAGAGGGTTATATTGCTAAGAAATGCAGGAGACCAAGGGAAGAGGGGGCTGTTAGTGATGAGGAGGGGGAGGATGGGGAAAAGGCTGGACCATCGGGTGCCAGGGTGATTTGTAGGTTCGGGGTACCGGTGGGGGAATTTGTGATTGGGGGCGTGGGAAATGAGAGCGGGGAGGCTGTGGCTCAGGTCATATTTGCTGCTGTGATCCCTGAGGATGGGATTGCGCTAAGTGAGGAAATTGTTGGTCATAATGTCAGTGTGATGGCTCATTATTACAATTGTGTTATTTTGTATTCTTTTTCTATAATTTACTGGTTTATCTTCCTACATTTGTTATTCCTTCTTGTATTTTATGTATTATCATTTATATGCTAGAAATCTTTACGCTGTATGGGTTTTGTTTACACTAATTGCTTTATTACTGGCAAGTGTGTTTTGTTATTCACTCTCATGCTGGGATGACCTGCACGACATTGATTTCTTCAACTGTGCCCCGACCCGACCAGCAGGATAAAAGCTAGTTGTTCTAGTTTGAGAAGGGAACAAAAAGACACGGGGCGAGAGTAGGCGAGAGAGAAGGTGCTTGGAGGCGGCGCATGGAGGTGACACCTCTGCCTGGGCAGAAGACGGGCAAAGCTGTGGACAGAGTGAGGGCAGGGAGGAGATGCGGCTGGAGGAGGGGTGAGTGACCTGGCTCCTCTCCCAGGGGCTGAGTGGGTGGAAGATCAGGAGAGCATGAGTTGGGTGCTTGCCCTGACCATCCATGTTGGTGCTGGTGGCAGCAGGGGTGGGAGATGACTAGCCCCAGGGCTTGGGAATCCCTGACCGCTCACTCGGGGGACCGGGAATGGGCGGGGGAGTGTCGTGGACCTTGGAGCCACATGCCCCTGCCCTCAGCGCACTTTGACCCCGAGCCGGGAGAGAGCGCCGTGGTTGGGAGGTGAGAGACCATACTAATTGGCAGAGACATCCGCAGGAGCAGAACGAACTGGAGAGTCCCCGTAGAAGAGTAGCCTGGAGGGGGTGACAGTGGGGATCGGCAAGCCAGGTTCTTTGGACTGGTGTGCAGATGTGGAAAATTAGACTGGTGATCCACATCCATATAAAGACTGTAAAGGCAGCTGGAGAAAACCAAACGGTGCTCCAATTTACAGCTAAGTAAAAAATAAACGATATAGACTTGATAAAGGAAAAATATTTAGCAGAACAGATAAGTTGTTTAGTTGTTTATTTTGAACCCCCTCTCCCTCTCCAAACTGTGTTGCCTTTCTCCCCTGTTCTTCTGACTGCTAAGGCTGGTGCCCCGATGAATCTTGCAAAATAAGAAAATAAAGAGAATAGAGAGACTACTGTGTGTGGACATTAAATGGTACAAGAGTGATATTAACCTGTGGCATTGGAGCCTTGTCAGGTCACTCTCCTTGTGAAGAGAAAAGAGACGCACTAAGGATTACAAAATAGTTATTGCAGACTCTCTTTTGCACTTGCACTTTGTTTCCTGAGTGAACAGACTGAAATAGGTTTGCAGAAGAGCACTGGCACTGGACATATTGCACTTTATTAACTGCCTGTGGTTTTAAAGTGATGTGTGGATAAGTGTGTTATATTGCTGCTGTTTTTTTGTGTTGATTAATTGGGGAAATATAACAGTTTTAGGATTATTTTATGTGATTTGTTTATTATTATTGTATTCACCCTATATAATTAAAGGAGATTTTAGCGAGGTCTTAATATTAGTGTAATTTCCTGGGGATATATAATGACTACAGCAGATGTTATGCCCTGCATTAAAATCTTTTGTGGTGTACTGGTGTAAATGGTGTGATGTACAATACATGCTTGAACCTGTTGTCTGTTCTGGGGTCTTGAGTGAGCCTGTGTGGGAAGGAACTGGGTGTCCCCCAACTCTCTTAAAAATCAGGCTGGCGTAGTCCAGTCAGGTAATCCCATGCCAATGCACCTGTGGCACTGGACAATAACGCTGCTGACTGTGTGGTTGAGGGTACTATTGGTGACCCAGCACTTGAGGTTCTGCTAGCACAGATGGAAATGGAGGAGGAGATGGCTGGTTGGAGAGGGGAGTTTAAATTGCCTAAAAGAAAGCCTGAGAAAAAGGGTAATAACATAGTCAGTGATGTGAATCACAGTTTATCGCAGAGTGGCAGGATGCAGCGAGCGTCCTCTCCATTGCAAATAGTTGGGCGGTATTGGCTGAGACAGGTACTATAGAGGGAAGAGGGGACAGTAAAAGTGATATGGAGGTAGTGACTAATCTGGCTATCTGCTCTGAGCTGTCTGCCAGCTAAGAGCAAAGAGGGGGTTACAGTACACAAAGTATTCAGGAGTCGGTTAAGGGGAGACATAGGATTTGCTTTATTGACCACTTTCCTGATTTGAAATGGTATTTACGTGGCACTGGTGATGCGTGAGTTTAAAGGACTGGGAATTGAAAAGAAAGAGTGTGATCAGCTGAAAAATCTGACATCTGTAATCCATTAAAACAGGCACCAATGTATCAGTCCAATCAGTTGTTTCCCCCTGGTTCTGTTTGTTTGTTTTTCATAGTCTGTGTTTCCAGTTTGTTTATTTTCCCTCCCACAATGCATATGCCAACATTTTGCACACTGAATGTGAATGGAGGGCCAGCTGTTTTTAAATGTCTTAATGGTGAATTAGATCAGTGTGGGTCCGCTGACATTCTTTTATTGGGGCATAATTTTAACTGCACTGTTCCGGCCCCAGGTCAGATAGAGACCTGGTATCAGTGTTAACAGCTTATGAATTGGTGGATGTATGGCAAGTAGCACATTAAAAGGACAGTTAGTACACATGGGCTAAAGGGAGTGCGGGGAGGATTTCCTTGGCCAGGTTGGATACATTTTATACGTAGCCATGAAAGAACTGGAGGCAGATATTTCCAAGCTCCACAGTGCTCTGGAGTCTGATTACAGCAATATTTCAAAGCTGCTTGAGGATCTTACATTGAAGAAGTGGGGGTTAGTGGATCTATTGGACACGCAGGTACAAGGGGCACTGGATTGCTCACGGTTTCGCAATCTGTCACAGATGAATATGCCTACACAATATTTCTTTGCTCTGGAGAAAAAGACAGCAACAAGTAAAATGATGCACTGCTTGCGGACAGCAACAGGACAGCTGCTGCAGGAGCCTGGGGAGATTCATGGATAGGCTGTACAGTTTTACAAGGAGTTGTTTATGACTGAGTTGTGGAAATGTTAATGGAGGCTCAGCAGTTCCTTATGTACCTGCCTGTGGTTCCCGAGTTGGAGAAACAACAGCTTGAGGGGGAGCTGACACTGCTGGAGCTTTCTGAGGCCCTCAGTGGACTGAGCACTGGAAAATTGACAGGCATCGGTGGCATACTGGTGGACTTTTATCAAAGTGTATGGCCACAGATTGGAGAAGATCTGTGTGCTGTGTTTACTGTTTACTGAGAGTGTGCGTGACTGTGAACTGCCGGTGTGTGGTGCTAACTTGGATTTGACTTCTTACTGCCCAAGAAAGAGAACCTGTCTAACATCAAGAACGGGCGCCCAATAAGTCTCCTGTGCTCGGAATATAAGATTTTGTCCAAGGCTTTGGCCAATCGGTTGCGTATAGTGATTCATTTTGTGGTGAAGTGTGACAAGACGTACTGTGTGCCCGATAGGTTCATTTTTGATAGTATGTTTTTAGTTCGGGATATTTTAGCTGCTTCCAATCTCATTGGGTTTCATGCTGGTGTCACATCCTTAGATCAGGTAAATGCCTTTGATAGAGTAGATCATGCAGGCTTTTGGCTTTGGTCCTGGGAAAAATTGAAGTCCACTACCATAAGGTTGTTAGTGTACTGAAGCTTAAAGGTGTGCTTAGCTCTCCCTTTCCAATCCAAAGGGGAATGTGTCAAGGTTGTCCCTTGGAATGTCTGGAATGTTGTATTCGCTGCCTGTAGAGCATTTTACTGACTGGACTCTCTATTCCTGACTTGCCCATGAAACCTGTGAGAGTGGTGGCCTATGCTGATGACATCTCAGTGATCGTCACCAATTATTCTGATGTCAGGGTATTAAGTGACTGCCAGGAGATGTTTGTGAGAGTCTCCTCAAGTAATCCTCCAAGTAATCTGGTTTAAGAGCAATGCATTTCTCAACTGAGATTGGGGTGATGGTGGACCTCCAGTTTTACCAGTAGGGCTGTTGTGGAACAGACGGGCTTTTGGGTTTTTAGGAATGTGGCTAAAAGAGTGGGGTGGCTACATAAAATTGGGATGGAGTGTTGGAGCGAGAACAGGGCAGGCTGCAGAGCTGGTGGTTTGATAACCAGATTATCTTTTAGAGGCAGGGTTCTAGTCATGAATATTTTATTTACATCTATGTTATGGCACAAACTTAGGTGTGTGTATTGTCATGGACGGTGACTTGTTTCTGTGACTTGTTATTTTTATTCTATTGTCTCTTCACTTCACTGTTTATTTTTGATTAATTGTTTATTTTGGTTAATTCATTATTTTGCTTTCAGGTGTGGGTTGTTTTATTAATTGTTTAACCTTATTGGAATTGTGATCACTGGACATGGACACCTACGCTGGTTGGGGCACTGCCCACACCACTAATCATTGATGTTTTGTACCTTTGCACGTTGACTCCCCAATCAGAGGACTGATAAGTTTAAAAGGGGTGTGCTGGCACGATGCAGAGAGAAAAATATCAAAGAGTTGAGTGAGACCGACAGTGAGAGGGAGACAGAAGTACAGACAGGGAAGTATAGGTTGACAGCAGGTAGAATAGCCTGGCCCCGCAGCCAAAAACAGGATGAGGCGGACAGACTGAGTTTTAAAGGCTAGTTTTAGTTAGTATAAGGTTTTTCTTTGGTTTGTATTTAGTTGGTTAATTATTTAGCATAGGGAGAAATAGGTTTTACAGTTAGTATTTTAGGAGATGTTTTGGATTAGTTTTAGAAGTGTTAGGATTTAGATGACCCCCTGTTGCTTTTTATACGTAGAGGCTGTGAGAAAAATAAAGAATATTTGTTACATAAGTGTGCGTTCATCATGCGTGCAGGGTGCCATTATAAGAACGGTTGTGATGGCTCTGATTAATTTCCCCGGCAGCCTCCCCCCATTGCCCCTGTCTGAGGGACCGCTCAGTGTTACTTATGAAGGCCATCCAGAGAACATTGGTGCAGTTTTTTGGGATGGAATGCACTGGAATAAACAAAGTGTGCTGTATTTGCCTGTGGACAAAGGGGGCAAGGGTTGACGGATGTCTGCAGTAAGGTGGCAGCTTTCAGACTCCAGTCTCTCCCTTGGAGGGATCTGGTGTTTACATTTTTGCAGTAGGGAGATTGGACTGATATAGACTGCTGTTTTTAATGGAGATGGGGACATGTTACCTATCTGTTTTCCCTGTTTTATCAGTGACTTGTAAATGCTCTTTTTAAAGTACAATGTGACTTTGGTTGTTTGGGGTTGTGGGGGCTGTTAGGACAGCCACTGGTGTATAATCAGACTCTGGATTGTTCAATTTTACTGTTAGTGACCAAGGGGATATAGTTTATCACTTACTAGATATGGACCGGCTAAGGTGGAAGACCCCTGATGTCTTTGCTGTTGAGTTAGGTGTGAGGTCATTGAGGGTCATTGGTGTGTTTTTAGTGCAGCTGCGTTCTGCTTTGTCTGGCAAAGGCTTATTAATGGTAAGAGAGCTTTTTTTCAGTGGCAGCTGGCCTGCAGCCACAGCCCCCAGTGTTGAAATCACAACAGCAGTGGAGTAGAGTTTTTGTGTATCATCCTTCTGGGCATGTCTGACCTGTGTGTGTACTGCCAATGCAGAGGAACGGTATTTCACTGATTTTTAACATGTCCTAGGCTGCGGCCTCTGTTTGTTGTCCTTAAGGAGTTGTTTACTGGGGTGGGTGTCCTGCTCTCAGACACACACAGGGCAGCTGGCTAACTTCCTCCTGGACCTGGCCAAGCCGGTCATCATCAAGAGCAGGAAGAAGAGGGAGAGAGGGGTTCTCACTGGATTTTGGTGTGATGTTCAGTACTGGTGGCCTCTAGAGTCAGACTGGAGTTCACCTATTATAAAGTGGTCCACCACTGTGTGGGATTGAGGAAGGTCACCTGCTGATGAATTTGTGAGGCATTTTTCTTTTGTTGGTGTTTTTCGGTGTTTACAATGTTTTGATCAAGGTGTGTGCGGATTTGTTATTTAAGCGTAAAACCAAGTAAACAATTCCACCTCTCTTTGATATGTTTCATTGTTAGTATCTCTTGTTGAGCTGCTGGTTTACATGATTTGGTGGGTAAGTTGATATTGTGTTATTTGTTTAAAAATTTTAATTAGATAAATAAAGTTTATTTAAAAAACCTAAATCTATCTATCAACCGAGGTATTGTTTTTATTAATGGTAGTCATGTTTTTATATAAACCATGGCTGGCATTTGACAAACTTTTTCTCTTTGGTTTGCAGGAATCCAGGGGTGCCAGTCACTGTTCTTTTAATTTACTTTTATGGTTTATGTTAGTGTTTATTTTGAGGTCTCCCTGAGGTGGATCTGTTACTAAATCAGTGTTTATTTATGTCTTTGTTTATGAATACTCTACAGATGTAGTCTGTTACTACAGACGTGCTGGGTTTATTAGCACTTGGTTTCTCTGACCACACCGTAGATCGAATAAAACACTTGATATTTGAGATTTTGTGCACTTTACAATTGGATTTATATGGTTTGAGCATTGGTTTGGTTAGTCTGGGCTTTATTTGTGATATATTCTGTTTCACTTTTGTTTTTCTCTGTGTTTATTTTATTTTTATAGTTGCCTGATCAATGTGTGCTCGGAGGCAGCTCCAGTGATATTGCCTTCTATTTCCAGTAACCACCAATTGAGTTTAGCCACACACTGATAATTAGCAAAGAAGATATATTTTTTCATATTAATTGTTTATTTTTTTACGTGGTAATAAACTGTAATATACTGCACTACCATCTCTTGTTCCTTCATTAAATTGAGGGGGACCTGACCATTTATTTTCCATTGCCTTTGCCACTTTGGGCAGGGGTGACATATCTCTCTATCTAGTGATACAGACTGACATGGTCTAATTGTTACATTTGGGTTGTTCAGAGAGCATTATCTTGAGTAATTTGGCAAAATTCTGAATTTTTGGCGTGTGTCTCCAGGAAACCAGGGGTATCTGATCCAGTTAATGATGGTTTTTTACTGACTTAATGGAATCTAGAGTAGATCTGTAAGAGTTTAGCTTTACATTTTGGTGTTGGCTAGGGTTGGGATTCAGGCTGTTGCTTGGTCTTCAGATTAGGCAGGCAATCTACTGATGCAATACAATTGGTTGTGGTATCTCCTGTCTAATCTGCTTTATGCTTTCAGAATTAAGATTCTCAAAATTATTTAGGTATCAGGTTAATAAATTGCCATTTCTACCTTTACTGAATATTTTGATGTGTATTAAATATTACAGTATAAACAAATAATATATTTTGAATTATAAATCAAATGGTAGGAAGGTGTAAGGTTTACATTAATATTATTTAATGAGTAAATTAGTAATTAAATATACACCGTTTTCAGTTAAATAAACCATTGGCTTTGTGAACAGGGTTTGCTACAATTAACATTAATTATAAGGATCAGAGTTGCATAAAAATATGTTTCTAAAATATGTTTTATTTTTATTTTGCTTAGATCTGTTGATCTGATCAGGATAATTTCTCATGAGACAAAAATACAGAATGTCAACAGCTGGCTCACAAGGAAAGGATGCCTGTTTGACCTTTAAAAGCAGATATCAATCATCTTCAGTCCTCTTGCTCTTGCACTTTATCATAAATGGAACCTGTCAACCTGAGTATCACAGGGTTTTCTTGTAACCCAAAGTGGACATGCAATTACTCTTGAAATTGCCTATTAATACTCCCACATCCAGAATGTTACCAAGGTCTCCTTTTTTCCACTTTAAGAGCATTAATACGATCCTGTTGTCACAGATGTAAAAAGAGAATTTCATACTTTTTTTTGTTCACATGCCGGCTTAAAAGCTTTTTTTTCCACTGTTCTTCATCATTCTTTCATCAGAAATCTGCAGTGCCATTACTTTCAATGAAGTACACAAAATCCTACCATGTTAGTTACACAGAACTCACTGTCCTCTCAAAGACAAGTTCTCTGAGGGTGTAGGTGGTATCTGCACAACCAAATAAAAAGGCCAATAAAAATGAACTCATCGATCTATTTGAATATCAGGATGCCTTCTCCTAAAGAACTATATTATTTAAATAAGAATATGTAGGTCAATTGAATTTCCATCTGTGATTATTTAGTTGTGGAGTGATTATATGCATGCAAGATTGGTAGAAAAACTCCAGAGAGTTGGTTGAAATAACGACTAAAACAAAACAGTGCAGAGAGAATGATGGGATAAATCTCATGTACACACCTGCATAGCCTAAAACACAGGAAAATTATCAATTTTCACACTGAAACCTGCACTTCACAAGAAAATACGAATGTGGTCTTTCATACAACTCCCGTGTTATCCTGAAACAAAGCACCCACTGTTCCCAGTCCAAACTGCCTTGTGCAGAAAGATGGAAGGTGTCTGGTACAAACCTCTATAATCCTACATCTCTGCCAGTTTTCAGCCATGGTTATCTGCAATAACTGGGTTGGACAGTTTCATTATGAATCCTCAAGTTAATTTTGTATTATGTATTAGTTGGACTATAATGTTATACAAGATAAGAACATTGAAGCACAATATATGATTGAACAACAGACCCCAACTTTATTACATTTCTGATTGAAACCATTTCTCTTGAACAAGATCTCACCTGACTGCCATGAATTTCCTGGCAGGATTCTCTTATGTAAATTTTCAGCTCATTTTCTGGTTGAATATGTATGAATATATTGGGTCACATTCTTAAAAGAGATAAAATAGCTGGCTAAAAGGAAATAAATGCGTGGCCAAGAATGGCTTTGTGCAACATGCAAATTGTCTGATTCTAGGTGCAGGATCATTGATGTTTTTGCCAAATACCCAGATCAGCCAATGACTGACACCCACAAAGTGCTCCAGAGACATCTCAAAAATGACAATATCTAGAGAGCATGGCTATTGCCTAAGCAGTCTAATAGCATTAAGTAGCACCACGGGACACAAACTGGTATCAACATATTAGTGATTTGCATATTTTGTTCAGATTTTAACCTTTTCAGGAGTGCGATTCACCATTATTTTGAAGGCAACTATCTGCAGTTGTGGTATTAAGATGACATGGCCCTATGGTCATGTGGGCACACGACTAATGAAGATTTACTTCATGATTTAAGAAAAGCGAAATAAATAACTGGTTTATAAATCAAATGTAATCAAGATCATTTGAGACCCGATTACTGTGAAACGCAGGTGACAAATCATTATAATTATAATTATAACAATACGGTAATCGTGTTATTAGTGATGTAAAAGGACCTACATGGGTCCAAAATCCTTACCAAAGCTCCAAATGATTATTGTTAATTGTTTGATCTTAGGCAGAGGGGTTGTGTATTTTATTCTGCTTTTTTATTCTCTTTTGTTTCCTTTGAGTTTCTATGGGCTGGTTTAAGGCCTTTATGTATTTATTTATTTATTTTTACAAATGTTAAGGCTCAATTATCGCATACTTGGCTTACAATTTCAAAGCACTTGAACAAAAGAAGTGAAGTCACTGTGTAAAAGCCTTCTCCACACCATGCTCTCCCACTTCTACTGATACCATTTTAGTTTAAAGCGTATTCACAAAAATCTGTTCATTTACAAAAAGGGCCTGATGCGGTTCCATTTGCTCCCTGCGCTGCTTGTCCTTCTGCTACAAAAAGGCAGCTTCTTAAAATACTCTGCTTTTGTAAGCGGATTAACTCTTTAACTTGTAAGGTTGCCTATCTTAAATCTTTTAACACTTGAGGAAGATTATAGATTATGATGAATATAGATTAGTGGATTATAGTTTATAGTAGATGAAAGCAATTATTAAATGTTAGTTGAAGTTTACAAATAATCTAAAATAAAGTTGTGACTGTGTTTTTGAATGCTTTATGAAAGGGTATACTATTGCTGTAACACCCAGAAGGTTAGGATATTGAAAAGTTCTATAACTAAAACTACTGACAGAATTATTATGAAAACAAAAAGTTATTTGAAGATTTTGCCACAAATTTCTCATTTGCCGGTAATAGATGAAACATTAAAGAAGAAATCTGTTTTTGTTGGCATTTTAGCAAGTGTTGGATTTTATATTGCCTAACAAAATAAAATAGACACATGCACCTACACACACAAACACTATATACAAGCTGCTATATATTTTTTGTACAGCTAGTAATAAGTCTGTCATTACTATTTTATTCAGAACACTATTGTAAAAGCACATCAACCATTTCACATTTTCTTTTATAAAAATCCTATGAAACTTTAAGTACTGTAGACAATAACCTCTCGTCTTTTTGCCTTTGATCGCCAATTTTGCAAATTAATTTTTGTCTTTTTTTATCCCTATTCCATGCACCCCATCTACATGTGTCTGTTTCATATTAAAATTAGATTCTGTGCAGTAGATTAGATTAATAGTATGAATTTATGCTTTTAATCTTTAACCGTAGACCATTACCTATGGCACTTCAATCTTTCAAAGGAATAAAACACTGCATTATGGGATCTAGATTGGGAATGAAAGGGAGGGATGGATCCTGCAGGCATGCCAGGTTTCTTAAATCAATTACCTGCTTCAATCTGGGAAAAATGGTAATGTGACCAATTAAGTAAATCTTCTGTTCAATTAAGAGCTCAGTGTGTAACACAATCCAGTTAATTTTTTGAAGGCCTCTTACTAGTTTTGTTGTTTTTGTACATTTACAAAACACAGTGGAAAACATGAACAACAAGAGGTATTACAATTACAAGGCTGAAGTAAAACACATTAAAACATTAATCAAGAAAGAACATGCCATATGCCATTAAAAAAAAATAGTATACCTCTACCCCAATACAGTGTTAATTCAGATAGAAGCAAAGCAAATGAGGTAAAGCAAAAACATTTTTTTTGAATGTCAAAACACAAAGCCTAGTGCATTTAGAGCATGTTAAAGCTTTTACTCCAATCTTCATTGTATAAAAAATAGTCATCTGCAAGTCTTCATTAAAGTTATATCATTGACAGTTTAAATGCATTGATTACTTTTCATTTTTAGTTTAATTTAGACATTTTTCAAGTTAAAACTCCCATCTCCAAAATGTTTTCAAACCATTTGAAAGTTAACAGTTCATATTAACAATCTACATATTACAAAGTGGCCCTTGCTCCTGTTTGGTAAAATACCCAATTTTTTTTACAATTTGTAAGGATGTGAAATTAAAAGCATTTTCTGATATTTTAGGTGAACTGCACATTTTACTAAGAATTACATTCAGACCAAACATGATGATGAAACCTTGCCCACATGGTTGCATTTAGCAGTGTTTAGTATCGGTATTGTTAATACACTGTGTCCCCAATATTCAAAATGAATATCCTCTAAATTTCAGCCCTTCGCAAAACAAATGTGATTTGGCATATTTTGTGTTAAGTATTTGTGCGCCATTGGAATATAGCATTTTTTCCTGTGCACTCCACAGTGGACTGTTATTCCTGCTGTTTGAGCCAGCTTTGAGCAGTTATTGGATGAATGCACCCCGCAAAGGTTGCACAAATATTGGCATATTCAGTCAAATTAGGGTTTCTACACAATTCAGATTGAGCCTGGAACAATGCCAGATGTACGCATCGTGACCCCTAGTCGTAGTAGCCCTTTTGGTTAATAAAGGCAGCTGCTTCCACCCCTGTAGGTGCCCGGATAGTGAAGTGGGTGCAGTCAATGTTACCTATCAACCCGTGGCAGTTGTGCAATGTCATAAATCCCACGCATTATCTCCTCCCTGTTTGCTCTGGTACTGGGGACAACACACATACAACCATATATAAAAACAGAGACAGTTCCACACTTCCCATTGTTGACTGTGTGCTGGAATGGTTTGAGTTAATGCCATCCTTTTCTAAGCCTTATTTTGCATGTCACAAAGCTGTTTTTTGCGTAAGCATAATCTCAGCCCTCCCCCCATATTGCACCATGCATACAATGAATTGTACCATTGTAGGACAGATTTATTTTCTGCATACACCTTGTTAGTTACAAAAATTATTTGCTGACTATTAATAATAGAAATGCTTGAGGCCAAAGCAAGTTCGAAACAGTGCAATAATATATTTTGGCTCGTTTATATTATAGTACAGGCAGTGGCGTAGGCAAGGTTTCAGAATATGGGGGGACATACACTGAGTCCTCTGAGAAGCGGGGGGAGTGGCTGAGAAAGGACGAAGGCACGTCAACATTCTTATCGAGCGTGGAGGGACACTGTCAATATTGGGGGAGATGCATCCTGATGCCTATGGAGCCAGGCATACATTATTGGGGGTGACAATTTAACATTCTCTCAACATTTGAGGGGATGAGTAGAGGTGTAGTCAGAGATATGATTATAGAATACAGTTTTAATAAGTCCTGAAAGCTCATCATAATCTAACATTGCCTATTTCAAGAGCTCAGCACCATGGCAACCTCCCACTATGTTACAGATGTATATACCAAAGTTTGCTACAAGAAGAGGAGGCTGACTTTTTTTGATCTGCCTTTGTCTTCTGTCAGGCTCATTTAAATCACATTGCCTTCATTTCAGATTCTCTTTCTTGTAGCTACTGCACCTCTTGTCACCTTACCAATGGTAAACTTCCTCTGGTGCCAAGTGACTTTCTCAACCCTTGCTTGAAGGCTTCTCACCTCTCCTAGGGATTACCCTTGCCAGTGGGTGATGGAACAAGCTGTGCTCTCTAATCAAAATTTTAGAAGCCTCAGAAACATCAATATAGCACATGAAGGAAATTAAAGAAAAAGCTTTTAAAAAGAACAGGAGTTAAGAGATTTACATTTAATGGGGTCATGTTTAATGAACAAGGTAGGAATGCAGTGCTGAGGAATGAATGTAAAATTATTTAAATTTCAAAAACCTGTTTTGATTATTAATACACAATTTTCCAACCTAAAACAGTGGTTCAACATAATTTGAATCACCCTGTTGCCCTCATATAAAGTTACCAAGGTTGAAGAATGCACAACCCATTTTCGACAAGCCTACCTGTACTGAAGAAACATGATTTTAATATATAGTAGAGATGTGTGATCTCATTTTTGTTTATTTAAATAGGATGTATTGAAATATGGCATGTATTTTAAATATATTTAATTTGTAATCCATATATATATATATATATATATATATATATATATATATATATATATATACACTCACCTAAAGGATTATTAGGAACACCTGTTCAATTTCTCATTAATGCAATTATCTAATCAACCAATCACATGGCAGTTGCTTCAATGCATTTAGGGGTGTGGTCCTGGTCAAGACAATCTCCTGAACTCCAAACTGAATATCTGAATGGGAAAGAAAGGTGATTTAAGCAATTTTGAGCGTGGCATGGTTGTTGGTGCCAGACGGGCCGGTCTGAGTATTTCACAATCTACTCAGTTACTGGGATTTTCACGCACAACCATTTCTAGGGTTTACAAAGAATGGTGTGAAAAGGGAAAAACATCCAGTATGCGGCAGTCCTGTGGGCGAAAATGCCTTGTTGATGCTAGAGGTCACAGGAGAATGGGCCGACTGATTCAAGCTGATAGAAGAGCAACTTTGACTGAAATAACCACTCGTTACAACCGAGGTATGCAGCAAAGCATTTGTGAAGCCACAACACGTACAACCTTGAGGCGGATGGGCTACAACAGCAGAAGACCCCACCGGGTACCACTCATCTCCACTACAAATAGGAAAAAGAGGCTACAATTTGCACAAGCTCACCAAAATTGGACAGTTGAAGACTGGAAAAATGTTGCCTGGTCTGATGAGTCTCGATTTCTGTTGAGACATTCAGATGGTAGAGTCAAAATTTGGCGTAAACAGAATGAGAACATGGATCCATCATGCCTTGTTACCACTGTGCAGGCTGGTGGTGGTGGTGTAATGGTGTGGGGGATGTTTTCTTGGCACACTTTAGGCCCCTTAGTGCCGATTGGGCATCGTTTAAATGCCACGGCCTACCTGAGCATTGTTTCTGACCATGTCCATCCCTTTATGACCACCATGTACCCATCCTCTGATGGCTACTTCCAGCAGGATAATGCACCATGTCACAAAGGTCGAATCATTTAAAATTGGTTTCTTGAACATGACAATGAGTTCACTGTAGTAAACTGGCCCCCACAGTCACCAGATCTCAACCCAATAGAGCATCTTTGGGATGTGGTGGAACGGGAGCTTCGTGCCCTGGATGTTCATCCCACAAATCTCCATCAACTGCAAGATGCTATCCTATCAATATGGGCCAACATTTCTAAAAGAGTGCTTTCAGCACCTTGTTGAATCAATGCCACGTAGAATTAAGGCAGTTCTGAAGGCGAAAGGGGGTCAAACACAGTATTAGTATGGTGTTCCTAATAATCCTTTAGGTGAGTGTGTATATATATATATATATATATATATATATATATATATATATATATATATATATATATATATATATATATATATATATAAATAGGTTGAAAATATATGGTGAGGTTAAAATGTATTTTCATCACATAAAATAAATATATGTATTACAGACTTAAATATAATTAATATATATCCCATATATTTTAAACACAAACAAAGTTGCCAGTAAATATGTAAAATATAAGGACCACACATTGAAATAGATTTGTGTTCCATATGAGTATTACTATTTGAATCTGAAGAACACTGATGTACTGTGCTGGGAAATATATCTTAATACTATTATCATAAGATTGGATAAGAAAGATTATTATTGCTATTTTGGCTATCGTTTTCATGTCATCACTGAGATATTATTGTTCTTGCTTTACACTTAATCGTGTCCCTGATGGTAGGTTTAAAGCCGGCAGAAATTCTTGTTCAGAACCCTCATGAAAAGAAATGGAGAATAATACAGTACAAGTATAATTAAATAAACTATATGTAGACTTCACATTATCTATACTTATTCATGCGTCAGTATGAAACTAATCTATGGTTCAAGAGTATGTCAGATTGGCAAATATATATACAGTGAGGGAAAAAAGTATTTGTTCCCCTGCTGATTTTGTACGTTTGCCCACTGACAAAGAAATGATCAATCTATAATTTTAATGGTAGGTGTATTTTAACAGTGAGAGACAGAATAACCACAAAAAAATCCAGAAAAACACATTTCAAAAAAGTTATACATTGATTTGCATGTTAATGAGGGAAATAAGTATTTGATCCCCTATCAATCAGCAAGATTTCTGGCTCCCAGGTGTCTTTTATACAGGTAACGAGCTGAGATTAGGAGCACTCTCTTAAAGGGAGTGCTCCTAATCTCAGCTCGTTACCTGTATAAAAGACACCTGTCCACAGAAGCAATCAATCAATCAGATTCCAAACTCTCCACCATGGCCAAGACCAAAGAGCTGTCCAAGGATGTCAGGGACAAGATTGTAGACCTACACAAGGCTGGAATGGGCTACAAGACCATCGCCAAGCAGCTTGGTGAGAAGGTGACAACAGTTGGTACGATTATTCGCAAATGGAAGAAACACAAAATAACTGTCAGTCTCCCTCGGTCTGGGGCTCCATGCAAGATCTCACCTCGTGGAGTTTCAATGATCATGAGAACGGTGAGGAATCAGCCCAGAACTACACGGGAGGATCTTGTTAATGATCTCAAGGCAGCTGGGACCATAGTCACCAAGAAAACAGTTGGTAACATACTACGCCGTGAAGGACTGAAATCCTGCAGCGCCCGCAAGGTCCCCCTGCTCAAGAAAGCACATGTACAGGCCCGTCTGAAGTTTGCCAATGAACATCTGAATGATTCAGAGGAGAACTGGGTGAAAGTGTTGTGGTCAGATGAGACCAAAATCGAGCTCTTGGCATCAACTCAACTCGCCTTGTTTGGAGGAGGAGGAATGACCCCAAGAATACCATCCCCACCGTTAAACATGGAGGTGGAAACATTATGCTTTGGGGGTGTTTTTCTGCTAAGGGGACAGGACAACTGCACCGCATCAAAGGGACGATGGACAGGGACATGTACCGTCAAATCTTGGGTGAGAACCTCCTTCCCTCAACCAGGGCATTGAAAATGGGTCGTGGATGGGTATTCCAGCATGACAATGACCCAAAACACACAGCCAAGGCAACAAAGGAGTGGCTCAAGAAGAAGCACATTAAGGTCCTGGAGTGGCCTAGCCAGTCTCCAGACCTTAATCCCATAGAAAATCTGTGTAGGGAGCTGAAGGTTCGAGTTGCCAAACGTCAGCCTCGAAACCTTAATGACTTGGAGAGGATCTGCAAAGAGGAGTGGGACAAATCCCTCCTGAGATGTGTGCAAACCTGGTGGCCAACTAGAAGAAACGTCTGACCTCTGTGATTGCCAACAAGGGTTTTGCCACCAAGTACTAAGTCGAAGGGGTCAATTACTTATTTCTCTCATTTACATGCAAATCAATTTATAACTTTTTTGAAATGCGTTTTTCTGGATTTTTTTGTTGTTATTCTGTCTCTCACTGTTGAAATACACCTACCATTAAAATTATAGACTGATCATTTATTTGTCAGTGGGCAAACGTACAAAATCAGCAGGGGATCAAATACTTTTTTCTCTCACTGTATTAGATGAGATATTAGAAAAATGCAATGCACAAGGAGTCACAAAAAAGATTACATTGCTTTTTAAAGTTTGGATGATTGTGACAGTTGAACACTTTAAAGAGTAAATTAACTTATTGACACAATTGCAATAATTGGTTTTATATAATTTGAATGTTTAATCTAATTTGCACACTCCACCCTGTTGTCTTGATATTTTTGACAGGAACACCTAAAATTCAATTTTGGTCAAAGGCTTAACCACATAATTAAGTTTTCATCCAGGGCTTAACCACAAAGACCTCTGTGAAACACGTCTTAACAAATTTAATACATATCACATAGTATTTCAAACTAATTTCTGACAGGTTCATGTCTCTTAAACCATGCACAATCCTTTGACACATCTACCCATAGTGGGGAATTCAAGTCATTTTTCTTCAAATTAAATTACTTGGTTGGTAAACTCAGTCATATTTTTACAGCTGCACTTTGTCCAGTACACAAGGGGCCGGATTAAATCAAAACTTTGACCCACCCGCTAATAGCAAACTACAAACCTGTACATCATAGCGGTTACATTTCTGATTAGAAGAAAGTGGCATCTTACTACAAATTCAGCCGCAACTGAGTACAGTTCTGTATTTTTCTATTAGTGGGTGGGTCAAATTTAAAATTAAAAATTTGTTGAGATAGTTTTCACGCTAGTCTCAAAGATGAGAGATGATTTAAACATGGAAAATATAGACAGTAATTCATAATAAATGTAACCAGGAAAAAATTATATAAAGTTTGAATGTGTAAATCTCCTTTTAAACTCCAGAACAGAGCGACAGGATGGGAGACAAGGCAAGTAAAGCAACATGAACAGTTTACTGCTGTCTCAAGGCCATGAATTGCATACTAAAGCCCCCAGTAACACGTATAAAATCGCTGTGGCAATAACTATTTATATTCAAGCCTTTGACTTTTCCCTTGGCAATGAGAATGCACTGCTCTGCATATCTTCCTCAAATATTTAAGGCACGTGCGCTAATACGGCTGCAATTAAAGAGCGAGATGATATCATCTTAGCTTAAATATGCTGTCAAACCTTCTTGTCAAAAATATAGCCTTACAGCAGTAATCTTGCATTAATGGTGCCGGGTTCAAACAGAGTGTCAGTATGACTAAGTGCAGGGGATTTTCAGAATGCCTCTAACTTGCCTTCTTTCAAAATCACTTCATAAGCATTGTGATAATGAACCTAATAAATTCCGTTGAAAAAATACGAACAGTACAAAAAAGTAGGTTGCTATTTTATAATTAGCCCTCTGGGTTTGAGGGAGGAATCCTATTTCCTCTTTGAAATCCACTTTGTCAGGGTTGTGATGTGAAGGTGGCTAAATGAGTATGAAATCTTGCAATTAAATACATCACAAGCTGTTTATCTTATCACCAGTGGTTTTCATTAATCCCGACTTGTCGTCCACTTGTGCTTTAGTACATTTTTATTTATTTCTCGGTCTCAAGAATGGCGATAGATGGTGACTGGTGACATTATCAAATCTGCTAGAAGGGCCTTTTTTCAAATTTCAAATTTTACAGTGCAGAGACTTTTTGCCTTTTTTTATTATTGCTAATTTGTCATGGCAGCACTGAAGAAAGAGAGAATGTAAAATAATAATTTTACTGTCTATCTTCTAACCATATTTTTGCTTACAGGCATTAATCTGATATTAATTACTTTGTAAGCAGTATGGTTTCTTGCTTATTTAGACTTGGAAAACTGTGTCTCAAAATATGAAACAGGAATATGCCCTGTGTCGCTGCCACAAGCTGTAGATGAACGTTTCCTGACCCCAGCTATTCTTTCTTATTAACAAGTAAGCTAGTCATTTTATACACATGTACACATGCACGCATGCACTCACACATACACACACACACACACACACATACACACATATATACAAGTTAGGTCCATAAATATTTTGACAGTGACACAATTGTCATCATTTTGGCTCTGTACGCCACCACAATGGATTTGAAAGGAAACAATCAAGATGTGCTTTAAGTGTAGACTTTCATCTTTAATTTGAGGGGAGTTACACCAAATTGGGTGAATGGTGTAGGAATTACACCCATTTTTATATGTGTTCCCCCCAATTTTAGGGGCTCAAAAGTATTTGGACAGACTAACATAATCATGAATTAAATTGTGAGTTTCAACACTTGGTTGCAAATCCTTTGCAGTCAATGACTGGCTGAAGTCTGGAGCCCATAGACATCACCAGATGTTGGGTTTCTTCCCTGGTGATGCTCTGCCAGGCCTGCACTGCAGCTGTCTTTAGTTCCTACTTGTTCTTGGGGCGTTTTGCCTTCAGTTTTGCCTTAGAAATCAAAACAAACCAATCAGAGAGATAGCAAAAACATTAGGTGTGGCCAAATCAACTATTTGGTACATTCCTAAAAAGAAATAATGCACTGGTGAGTTCAGGAACACCAAAAGGCCCGGCAGACCACGGAAAACAACTGTGGTGGATGACAGAAGAATTATTTCCCCAGTGAAGATAAACCCCTTCACAACAGTTGGCCAGATCAAGGACACCCTCCAGGAGGTAGGCGTATCTGTGTCAAAGTCACAGAAAAGAGAAGACTTCACCAGAGTAAATACAGAGGGTTTGCCACAAGATGTAAACAGAAAACAGGAAAAACAGATTAGAGTTTGCCAGGAAACATCTAAAGAACACTGTAAGGTTCTGGAACAACATCCTATGGACAGATGTCTGTGGGTTCCAGACTTCAGCCAGTCATTGACTGCAAAGGATTTGCAACCAAGTATTAAAACTCACAATTTAATTAATGATTATGTTAGTTTGTCCAAATACTTTTGAGCCCCTAAAATTGGGTGGTGCACATATAAAAATGGGTGTAATTCCTACACTGGTCTCCCAAATTGGATGTAACTCCCCTCCAATTAAAGACGAAAGTCTACACTTAAAGCACATCTTGATTGTTTCCTTTCGAATCCATTGTGGTGGTGTACAGAGACAAAATGATGACAACTCTGTCACTGTCCAAATATTTATGGACCTAACTGTATATATAAGCAGTGGCGTTTATCGATCCACTGCTGGATGAAGGCCTCCCCAAGATCTTTCTACTTTCCGTTTTCTCATTTCCATGTCAGGGCAGCAAAGCTTCCAATTTAATCTTCACATCTTTTATTATGTGGTCTTCTTCTTGGTCTTTTTTCATCCCTTTGGATCCATTCAATAGCATCTTTGGCCGATCTTTGGTGGTCAGTTTCTCTTACAATGTGTCCGGCCCATTGCCATTTTATGATGTCACAATTTTGTTGGTTATTGGCTCTATTTATGTTTTTCGGTCTCCTTTTGTTATTCCAAGCATATGTCTTTCCATGCTTCTTTGTATTTTTGCATTTTTTGAGACTACACTTTAGTGAGCGCTGGTAGTATGCAATTGATCAAATACACACACAGAGAGAGAGAGAGACAGAGAGAGAGAAATTTACCAACATTGATAATTTGTACATTATTATAGATGTTCTGTGAAAAGGTAAGGAAGGACCAAGGACAACACCGATGAGCTTCTTCGAGGAGGGGGAGAGGGTGGCAGGAAATTATAGGAGGATCAGGACAGAATGATTTAAGAATCACCAGCAGAGAAGCCATGGGAGGAATAATGGGGACCCAGAGAACAGATGAAGAGAAAGAAAATGAGGGGTCTGAGCACTGATCCTTGAGGAACCCCCGTAGAGAGAGGGCAAAGGAGGTGGACAGAGCCAGCCACACGATGAGACATGGAATGGGTGGTTATAGAGGTAAACAGAGGCCCAAGCAACAACAGCGGTTTGTAATGAATGCATTTGTCAGCACAATTATAAATGGCTACTAAGCATAGCGTTCGCAGTGATATTTATAACCTACGCTTATGCTGAAAATCCCTTTAATTGTTCAATTTTTTGTAAATGCTTTTCACACTTTCCTTGTTATAATGATTGCATTTTTGTTTTAATTAAAGAGTTCATTCCTTTCCTTCAGGGTGCTTAGAGGCAACTGGAACAGGAAGGGCAGAAAGACTAGCTTACAAAGGAAGAATAAATCCAAATGTGCTGCATAGCCTAAAATAACACGAGACATCCTTGTATTACTGCTTCAACTCTGAATATTAACTTACATAATTTATAATTAATGTATTCTGATCTGTCTGTACTCATACAATGTATCAATACTGTTCAGAACGGGTTTCCATGTTTGGGAAGAGAAACTATTTCAAATTCAGAGCATCACCATAAGGCTGATACATTCCCTAACACTAGTGAAAGTAAAATATGCTAAATTCACTACAGCAGAAACGTCTGACAAGTCTGCTTATTTCCATCTGCATTTGCTCAAAGTTTAAGACCAGATCATATTTTTAGAAAGCAGGAAATAGATTAAATAGTTTACCCCAGAGAGCATTGATGCTACAATACATTGCTCTTGGCTTATTTTGAAAAAAAAAATATATATATGTTGGTTAAGAAAAAAGCAGCTCTGTGTTACAGCTATGAGACGTTTCCCCTGATACATTATTCAATTAAAATGTGCTCAGCTCAGGTATCACATTTTTGAATGTTGGTGAAACTGTCAAAAACAATCTTTACTTATGTGATGTACCATCTTGACTTACAGTTGCTGGTCATGGATTATTAATGCAAAGATGCAGGAACAATAACACCTTTTAAAGCACAGTCAATATTTTATGTTACAGTCTATTCTTCCAAGGACAAAGCTATGTCCTTTAAGGACTCCATTGCAATAATTGTAGTTGAAGTAAGGGTTTTTACATTGATCACACTGCCCTTTTATCGATGAGAGGATGATCTTGTACGTCTGTGCTTTTTTTTGCCCTGCTCTGCTGATGGATTTACCTGTATTCTTTCAAAGGCAGTGATCAATGTCTCTGGTTGATGCCGTTAAGATTCCACGGTTGTTCCACTACCGATGTGCATTTCAACTTTTTTTCCAGACCCGGCAAGCTTTACATGTGTATGCATTCCCCCGAGACTCAGATCTCTTAGACTCTAATAATGTAATAACAAGAAAATAAATAGATGTTGAGAACACTAATTGCTATGACTCAGTGCATATTTTTTAAAGTTTTTTAAGTACAGAAGTACCTTTCTCTGATATTTTGATGGAGTTTCATTCATTTTGGAAAACAAAAGAATGTGATTTTGAAACCTTTTCACATTCTGGATTGCTAAGGACAATGATCTGTGTCAATTATTGATAGGTTCATGAAAAAGGGTCAAATTGCTCTTCTCTCTCTTTCTCTCTCTCTCTCTCACACACACACACATATATATAATGAACCCAATGAAAAGCTTTAGTTCACCTTAATGTATTGGTGAAGAAAAGAACCATACTTGTGTCCCTTCTTTTGAAAGGAAGCTAATGTTTTCTTTTCTTTTTTTACTTGTTAGGAAAAAAGAAAGCTGTCCTTCAAGCTCCCACCTCATCCTGTGTCTGACTAGTCTTGTCTTGCTAACAGGTCAGTATCAGACTTACTGGTTGTCTGCATTTCTGATGCCATTGAGCTGTTATATATAACATGCAGCCAGTGAGTTACAATAATATTGTAAACGCTGCTAAGCTTCAATGACTTTGAATCTATGTGGCTATTTGAAAGCTAATCCTGCTTTGCATGCTCCGTGGTAATATCCTTGTGGCCTGATACATTGTCTAAAAACATTTTTTTTCTATTTTTTCAGGAAGATGAACCACTCAAATTGTGTCTCAACTATTAGTTAACTCTATGTTCCCTCCAGCAAAGAGGTGCAAGTGTCCACATTGCATTCATTTAAACCAACCATATTAATATATTAATATCTCAAAGTGAAACTATTTTATACTTTTTTATACAAGTTCTGCGCTGTTTAAGTCAGCTAGGCACATTATCAACACTCCCGCAATGTTCTGCAATATACTGTATGCTTTCTGTAATTGGATATAAATTACTCAATAAGACAATTCTCTCTTCTTTTCTCGCTTAAACAAATGATCCTGCTTAAAAACCTGTTTTAACCGTCTTGACTGAGTAGCGACCCATGGTAATAGATCCTGTGGCAAAGTGAGAAATAGGTATACTAATGAGTATTCTAGTCCTTTGGCTAAAGCCTAATGGAGCATTTAAGGCAAGACAATGAATCTTCTGGAACACATCCCAACACATTCTTATATTCTCATTTGTAAAAAGTCAAACAACATTGCTAGGCCAATTAGCTACAACAACGATGAGGATCTTAGACACTGGCAGCAATATTTCACCGCTCCCACACATGAAATTATGCTTTAAACAAAACAAAGAAGCAAATAAAAACCACACACACACCTATGAAAATAAACACAAGAAGTAAAAAGAGACAAACACACGAAGAAACTGGGCAGTTAAATTCCACCGTTGTCTGTCCATTTCTCTTCTGTACTGGAGGATGCAGATAAGTATGCATAACAATAGGGTATGGACCCTAGAGATCTAAAATCACAGCACTAGCTTCGCAGCTCTCCCCTCAATTATGCCAATCAAAGACAACTTTGTTAAATTGCTGAGGAAAATAAGAGCTTAAGATCCCTTTTAGTTGCTGCATGGATCACTGCCGGACCAAAAATAGGTCCAGGAAACAGGAATGGTATTAAAGCCGGTAGTAGTACTCTGACACAGGAGATTGTCTTGGCAATCCGATTAGAGTATAAAAAAGAGAAAAATCTGAAATGAACAACAATGAATTATTAAAAAAATTAAAGCTAAAAGAACATGCTACAGAAGCCTGAGTACAATGTATGCCTCTATAAATGAGTGCAAGGCAACAGAGAAAAGAGAAATCACACACAACTAACAGAAAGCAGAAGCTATAAAACTGCCATATTTGCCTCAAAGGCAAATCGTAAAATATGTATCAAAAGAAGTAACATTTCAAAAGGTCTCACAGTCTGACTATAACCTACAGAAACTCAAACCTCAATGCAGGATTCAGTTACATGTCTTTTAACAATAACATGTTTAATACACTTAAAATGCTGTTACCTTAATTTCATATAATTACACAGTATATGAGTGGAGTCTTCATTAAACTCAATCTGTTAAAACATGTTTTAGTAGGGAATGCCAAGAGAAACACCTTATAGGAATCAGTGCTAGACTGTAGTTATACAATATTTATATGGAGTTGGAGGAAGAAGTTACCTTGTTTATACAGTAAATATTTGTTTGTCTTTTGTCTCTTTCTTAGCACGAAATCACAGTCAGCAGTATCTCAGTCTTTTAACATCTATTATTCAATAATAAGGGAAAATACATATACCAAGAAATAATGTAACTATGAATATGTATAATTTTAAATAAACATTCAATAATACAAATGTAAATGTAACTCCCCACCAGTTATCACAATTATCAATTCATAAAATAATTTAACCAAATTGAAGTCATACTTTATTTTGCCACATGAAAAATATAAAAGGTCACAGTTTGTTCTGTATGGGTCCTGGCACTTGCATATAAAAAGATCATTTTAGCCCTACTAGCTTTTCTACCACATTACATTTGCGTGTTACATTTGCAAGATTTGTCATGAAGATCCAATATAAAATATATTACAGATTTTTATTTTTTTCATTGCAACAAACTGGAATGTAAGTTACACTGACAAGCAGTTATAAATTCCTTATCCTTGTAGTGGGCAGCAGGGGTTCCTTGAAACTGTCAGCAAGTTCATGGGTGCACAGAAATAATATGCTGCCGGAATAAGAGTCAATTAAATAAAAGAGTAACAAAAAGTCTCATACTAACCTAGAAACAGAGTTCGCCTTGTAGGTTGTGTTTTGGTATAGTATATAATCAAAAAATTGACAACAGTTAGCAAGATGCCAGCAATAAAATAATGACATGCAATTATTTACTTAATATCACTATTACTCTGCACCACATTAAAGTTACATTAATGTTGGAGTTACACAGAGTTTACATTACATATAGTTTTGTTGAATTGGACTCGGATGACTATAAAAAGATGTGACAATAGTAGCGAGGCACTTTGTCACAACCCGGTGAAACTGATAGTGTTTTTTGTTGCTTTCATGTTGTTTCAGTTTCTTGAGTTTTAAAAACCCCTCTGGGTTTACTTTTAGTATCTTCTTTGGGTTTAGAAGCATCCTGGTAATTGGATTAACTAGCTGGAAAAACACATAACTGTTTTTGAAAATGGCTACCCAGTGTAATGTGAGGACACTTTTATTGGATGTAAGCATTACGACCTACTTGCATTCTCTGCTGGAAACACCATTCTGAGAACCAATTAAATGTCTTGATTATCAGTACTGAAGTATCCTTACAGCTACCACTACCCTCCCTAAAATACCCTTGCTATGCTGTGACCTAAACAATTTTTTTATTAGCATTTTTCAGTGTAAGTGATCCCCATATGCCCTTTGAATTCCATAACATTGAGAACATATTGAATGGTCCATTTCTCAAGATCCTAGGCCACCATGCTTACAAATCTGAAAGGCTAATGTAATACATACCTGCAATTCATAAAAGGTTTAAGTCTTTAAGACATGGCCTTTTGGATAAATGCTTGGTTTGAGTCTCTGCTTCAAAGCTCGTGCTAAGGCTGAGGAAGGCAAACATTCAGATTCATCCGTTTCCTTTTGTATGTGGCAAATTCAATGAATATCACCTTGTCTAACAGCTGAGTTTTATTTGTAGACCTGCACACTACACCCCTCCCCCCCACCAACCACCACCTACATTTTTTAAATAAAAAGGCAGTTGGACCACTGCAGTGTGAATATTGTGTCTTCATTATTTAATGCATTTTCCCCAAGGGGCTGCATTGTTTAGAGAAGAGAGCTGTGGTCTCAAGAGGCCAATCCTGCTAAAGATCAGAGAAGGCATGCTGCTTACAGTAGTTGCTGCACATTTATGCTTTCTCCTATTACTACAGCATTGTTTTTTTAATGGACTAGAGACTTCAAAACATTGATAATGGCCTGCAGCTAATTTAAAGGAAACCAATCTGAGGCCAAGGGGAATACATTTTTTAGACTGTCTGACTGAAACTCAAGTCACTCTGACTGAAAGGGGAATATTGATGAGCTCTTTCTCAATCTGCTCTTTAGAGTAGACTCCAGCTGAAGTTTTGACTGTCTAAACGCAATCGCAGAAAAGTGAAAACATTCTGAATTAATGTAATATTTGCCTTTCTGATTTCTAAGGGAGACTGAGAAGACTTTTGAATAAAGTAGAAAAGAAGAGGAAATTAAGTGTCATATACCCTTTAGTACACGGTTTAATAAAAACTAAGATAATTTGCAATACAGAACTTAAGGGTGAGAGTTAGATCATGTGTGCTTATCCTTTACAAGCTCCACAGTATTATGTTACAATGTAATATGGAATATTTTGAAAGTTTCTATTACTGCAGAATTATATTCTTATATTCCTATACAGTTGAAATCAGAGCCTGTCAAAAGGACAGACAATATAAAGTTGATGCGAAGTAGAGTGAGATCCCATCATTCTGGTAAAAGTTGATCTTTGTCTCATCTGTCCATAGGATGTTGTTCCAGAACTGTACAGGGATGTTTTTTGGTGAACTCTAATCTGGTCTTCCGGTTTCCTGTTTACATCTTGTGGTAAACCCTCTGTATTTACTCTGGTGAAGTCTTCTCTTGATTGTTGACTTAGACACAGATATGTCTAACTTCTGGAGGGTGTTCTTGATCTGGCCAACTGTTGTGAAGGGCTTTTTCTACAGTAGGGAATTAATTATTCTGTCATCCACCACAGTTGATTTCCATGGTCTTCCGGGCCTTTTGGTGTTCCTGAGCTCACCAGTGTTTTTGTGATATCTCTGATTGGTTTGTTTGTTTGTTTGTTTGTTTTGATTTCTCAGGCTAATGATGGCTTGCTTCAATCGCAGTGGCAGCTCTTTGGACTTCATATTGAGGGTTGACAGCAACAGATTCCAAATGCAAATGCCACACTTGAAATCAAATCTAGACCTTTTATCTGCTTACCTGTAATTGAACTATTGAGGGAATAACACACACCTGGCCATGGGACAGCTGAGACAGCTGAGCAGCCAATTGTCCAATTACTTTTGAGCCCCTTGATTGTTTCCTTTCAAATCCATTGTGGTGACGTACATAGCCAAAATGATGACAATTGTGTCACTGTCCAAATATTTATGGACCTAACTGTATCTATATAAATTCAGGCCAGAGCCATACTCATCGCAACTCCGAAAGGACCAGATTAATTACAATTACTTTTTTTTCACTTTTAATGTCAATTTGTTTCAATATAACATGAAGGGTCACATGAGTCATTTCATCACAAACCTCCCCCCACAAAATTATGAAACCAAAAAACACTCAAAATGCTAATTATTTTTAAACCTTACCAATACCAGGTAAAATGTTCAGAAAAAAAAAAAAAAAAAAAAAAAAAAAAATATATATATATATATATATATATATATATATATATATATATATATATATATATATATCATGCTTCTCACCTGGGATGCCATTTCGTCTGTGGCTGAGGTACAAATGCAACAAGTAATAAATTAATAATCTTTTAACCCCTTTCTATTAACCCCTGCTATTCATGATACATTTTTCCACGGAAATGAGCAATAGTTGGAGTAATCATAGAATTTATACAAGTGGTCAACTTATTTTTTCCCTTTTAAAACCTACCCATATTTGCAGTAGCCAATTACTATTCAGCCTGAGTCAGCATTACACTCATAGGCCAATCCTGCACGCAACGCTACTCTATTACACTTCAGCTTTTCTCCTTCCAATCCCTCAGTTGTCGAATGACCATAATTGCCTCTCGTTATTAGGTCATATGTTATAATTAGCCAGCACCCAATATGTTGATTGTGTAATTATCTCTTATATTATGTGTCAGCCCAAGAGTCTAATTGACAACTTCAGGTTTCAGATTGGAATGCCCGTAGGTCAGTTTTGTTCTAATTCCACCATAATTGTGGAGGACCCTGCTGATGACACCACAAGTGCACCAGTGTCTGATTAGCACCAGCAATAGGGCAGGCTGCTGTGCAACTTTCCCACTGCCCCTTGGGAGATCCCAAACAAAGTCACTATTAGAAGCACTGAACTCCCGGCTAAGGGGCATATCCTACACTCGGAGCAGAAGGAGCCACCCGGGAGCCCCTGTTATGTGTATATACTTATCAACAGTAACTGGATTGAATAAAACTATCTTCGATTCATTTTTTATTCTTTCGGTGTATGGGTCTTTTCACATAAATTATATTTTAACAAGAAAGATTCTTAGTATAAATGAGTGCAGGAGAATGACACTATATTTGCTCAGTCTCCAGCTCCAGAGTTGCTTAATTCTGCTGGGTGCCATAATAACAATCTTGTTATAACTTCATGCATAATTTAGGGAAGTAGACATTTTACTGCAAGTATGCAGACTAGTACGAATGGAGACTATACTTTCTCAGTCTCAGTGGTGAAGACACTTTTTCATTTTTTTTAAACAGTCTTTTTCAAACCAATTGTTTGTTATCAGTATTACCGTGAGACTGTTGAAGCAGAGGCAACGTCAATCTACTCTTCCTTAAGTGTTGTGGATAATTTGAGGTCAAGGTTTCTATAATTACTAAATAATACTTACTAAATGACTTAACTACAAACAATACTTTAACAGACACCACACTAGCCTGTTAATAATACATTTCCTGTCTCAGTCGAACACAGTATTAATTTACACATACATCTCATTTGCTGACCTGACATTCAAATACAAGGTCCAACCAGAGGAACCACTTCTAATACAACCCATTAGAAATCATACAAAATAAAAATGAAGTTCAAACTATTGATTACAACGCAAAATTGGGATATGTCAGTAACAACAAGGGATTCAATGCAGGTTCTTCACGGCACCTCCTGGCTTTCAAGGTGCTGCTCTGAGAGTTAAGAGAGAGGAAAGGCATCTTTGAAATCGGAGCTAGAGAAGAGTCCTCTGTATCAGAAGTAATAACCTTGAACACGTCTGCTGTTGTGTTCATACAGCTCTAGCCTCAGCTTATTTGAAGCCTATCCTGGTACTGATTACCTTATCAAGAAATCTGCAGCTCAGAGGTTGGTAGCATAGTAACATTTAAGATACATAAACATGGCTGGTGTTTAAAGTAGTGCAATGTAACTGCCAGAGGCCCCTTTTTGTTTCTATTCTATAGCATTTATAGGTTATTTGATTCCATCCATGTTTATTATTAGGGATTTATATAAATCTAATATTCCACATTTTTGTTCATATACATAGATGTGGTTTGGTCTGTAACATAACAAGGGCCTGAAAGAATCCCCAGTAACATTAGGCTTTAGTTAAGGTTAGGGTTGCTTTTATTGTCACATCTGTATGAAATGAAGATTTGTATCTCTGAACCCCCCCTCAAATTAAACCGCACTAAAAATGAGAATGTTTGTAAAAGGTGAGTTTTATTTATGGGTGCATATAGAAATATACCAGAGAGTCTGGGGCTGTGCTGGATAAAGTTGTGCAATGTGACATTCACGTGTCACTTAATAACAAGGGCAAGCTGCACTGTAATGTGCTTTTTCTAAACCAGACATATGAATAACTAACAGAAGAGAGCCCTGCCATCAGCAGAATAAAGCCAGTGTAATTTTTAACTGGAAAGTGACATTCAGAAGAACTTAAAGAAATTAATGAACAGGTAATGTAAACAGGTGACAAATGAAATGAAAACCAACATACAGTGTCTCAGTGAGGTGTTGGGCACCACAAGCCACCAGAACAAATTCAATGCTCTTGGCACAGATTCTGCGAGTCTCTGGACTCTACTGGAGGGATTAACACCATTTTTCCAAAAGTTATTCCCTCATTTGGTGTTTTGATGAACACTTCGGTCCAAAATCTCCCATAGGTGTTCAATTGGGTTGAGATCTGGTGACTGCGAAGGCCATAGCATATGATTCACATCATTTTCATACTCATCACACCATTCAGAGAGCCCTCGTGCCCTGTGGATGGGGGCATTGTCATCCTGGAAGAGACCACTCCCATCAGGATAGAAAGGTGTCACCACAGGATAAAGGTGATCAATCAGAATAATTTTGTAATGATGTGCAGTGACCCTTCCCTCTAAGGGGACAAGTGGACCCAAACCATGCCAGGAAAATGCCCCCCACAGCCCCACAGAGCCTCCGGGTCAAGCAGTCAGGCGAGTACCGTTTCTTGGTGTCGCCACACATGCACTCGCCCACTTGTCGAGAATACAGTGAAGGATGACTCATCTGACCAGATCACTTTTTTCCACATCTCTAGACCAGTGCCTATGGTTTTTGCACCACTGAACTCTCAACTGCACATTTGTCTTTGTAATGAGGGGTTTATGCACTGCAGCCCTACTATAATATCCCTCTCTGTGTAGTTCTCAACGGTCTGTTCTTGCTGTCTGATTAGTCTGATCACGTCCTGCATTGACATTCTCAGTCACCTGGCAAAGAGTTGCTCTTCTGTTTTTCCTTACATATTGAAGTAATGCATGAGCATCACGGTCATCGAATGTGCGCTTTCAACCACATTTTCCAACCTTATTTACTGATGTCTTTCCCATAGATCTAATTGCAGATGTAACTTTAGTCACTGTTCCTATTGAAACACTAGCCAGTTGAGCGTCTGTGACTGAAGCTCCTGCCGTTCGTGCCCCAATAATGACCCCTCTTTCAAAGTCACTTAGATCCTTTCCTCTTGCCATCTTGATTCAAAATCGAGGTCAGCTGGGCCTGATCATTTTTATACATGTCACAGAGCATGATAGGATGTTAATTGCTTAATTGTATCATGCAGTACACCTGTTTGGAGGCATCTGCGTTCGTTATGTTCCTCCACTCATTTATTCAGGTTTTTCCTTTCACCCGTCTGTATATATATAGGCTATACCAAATTGTTGTGTCTTTGGGGGTCGCTCTGTAATGATTGGTGTGGTGAAGGGGTTGTACTGCAATAGCCTGCTCTATTTACTTTTAAAGAGAAGGATTTGGTATCAATGTATTCCCATATTGTGTTTATTCACAGAGGAGATGGTGACCAATACAGACTCTCTTACCATAGTTTTTTTCTGCATGTGATACACATAAATGTAACAGCAAATTTGAACTCAAGAATTGCTGTATTTGGTTTATTCCATCATCTCTGGAGTTTCACTTTCTAGGGAGACTTCATTAGTGTCTCATTCTTATTATTTATGGTTCACCATCACACATTTACTGTTTTCCCCTGTTTTTCTTTTTTTCTTCACAGTCAGCAGACCCCCGAAGCAGCCATAACACCGGTAGCCCTGCCTGAGGGCTGTGATTGTCTGGATGAGCCAAATTCAAATCCAGGATACTTCTGGAAAAAATCTTGCCATCTGAGAAGATTAGCCTTTTACAATTGTAGGCCCCATTATTGTGTTGAATTGTAGCTCAGCATCTGGCAATGATCTCATGGACAATTACGATGGGTTTCTCTCTCTCTGCAACATTTAAGTTCTAACAGATGGACAGAAGCTGGAGTACAGCATTGGAGACCTGGGCACCTGTGTGTTAAAATAAATAAATAAATAAAGATAACCCTTTCTGTTTGATGCTTCCTTCTCCGGAGACCGCTAACACAATATTTCTGTAGGCATTAGGCGCACAACTAGGGGTTCTTGTTCATGAATTTGCCATATCAATGTCATAAACCCTGGGAACATTGTTTATGTGTTATAACTTAGAAAAAGAAAAGACTGACATTAAAACCATAGGTGTTCCAGATTTAGATGCATCCAACATACCAGTTAGAATAATTTACTTGAGGTGTATTAATAAAAATCAATCAATCAAGCAATTCAATGCAAGCATCCCCCCCAAAAACACACACACACACACACATAGTAAGTCACCTGCACAGAACTGTCTACAGAGAGGAACATTAACCTTAAAATAACATTGCCGATGCCTACTGTTGGTTTATGTAGTTGAAAATTAGGGATTAGGGAGCTTGATTTTGCTGTTATTTTCTTTACCATGAAAATCCTTTTTTGCTTTGTTTTAGAGTTCAGTACAAGAAGTTAAGGCAGTGCAATTCAATACTTTTCAGTACCTTCGGCTATTTGCTTTTTGATAGCTTATTATCATGACAGATTACAATGAAAACACAAAAAGCTATGAAAATGAAAAACATTGTGCAGACTATATTTCACAGGATATAAAAATAAGGCATTGAATAATATGCATTTTAAGATGATATAAATGATCTCTATAAGGTACATTACATCTAGCCATGGAGATGACTGTACAATAATGACCTAATGTTGCCTTTCAGAAATATGTGATACATGTTCGCAGAAAACTTAACCAAAAGTTTGTTCTGGAACATGTTTTAAGAAGTTAAATAGTATAAGTAAACTTTCACTTCTGTAACAATATGACAATGTTCTTTATGCTTCAGTGCTAAGCCAGATTTGCAAAACATTTCTACTGGAAAATCTTTGGCCTCAATCCTTATCCTCCAGAATCTCTGCCTCTCAAATCTGTTTGACAACTGGCATCTGAACCATAAAGCTTACATCTTTTATTGGTGCTATTCAAAAAACATGCAGCACTGTTTTAAGGTAACAGCGCTGCCAGTTTTTAATAAAGCAAAGAAACAGGTATTGGATAATAATATGGAAATGTATGCATTTTACGGAAACACAAAGAATGTGTAGTAGTCATTGCTTTTGTGATTTTTTATTTTTTATTTACCGATGATTTGTTTGTTGGAAAGAGCTGCATTGTGAAAGATTTCAGTGCCTTAATCTTTACAATAAACGATGATCATAATTTAAAAAGGCAATGTATTTATTCCTAGTGGTAGAATGACACATATATGCCTAAATACTGCAACAATTAAACAAATGATAACTGTTTTCATATAACTGAGTAGAATGCCTGTCAGATCCATTTTTTAGTAAACACCAGGCAAGTTAATTCCACACTCTCTAGGGGGAGAGTGAAATTGTCTTATGAGTAGATAGAAGAGCATGCAAAATATCTTGCAGAGGCCAAGGACAATAAGAGAGACAAGAAGGACAGCTAAAGTGTGTTCATTTTGCTCTCATGGTACCAGAGAAATAGCAATCATTTACAAGGAATGTGTCAGTAGAAAATCCACTTTGGGAATTCTTAACAAACAAACAAAACAATTAAAAAAAAGCAACACTTTGAATGCCATGAATTCTTCGAGTGTGCCATTATAATGTCTTTATTATAATGGAATTTGCCTTCAAATGTAACCGTTGTCCTCGTAATGTATTGTATGCTAATATAGTACTATACCAAACAAATAGGCAATTTACCTCTATTGTAATTGAGATTAATTAAGTAAGGTTTAAATTGTGGTTTAATAATGAGTCTTCAAGGTAGGGTTATTACAGAAAATAAAGTACACTATGTATGGAGGTTGACTTGTACTTAGCAAGATCTTGACTATTGTGCTGTGTCTCCAATATAATTATGTTTGTATTTCAGACAGGCAAGGACCTTATTTGAATTAGAACTCAAGCCTCCTTTCAGTCAATCAATTAAAGAAAGAGAGAGAGAGAGAGACAGAGAGAGAGAAAGAGAGAGAGAGAGAAATTTAGTACTGAGAAAGATATCTTAATTTGTGACAAATGAGGGGAAAAAAAGTATTGTGCAGAAGGTACATTATTATTATTATTATTATTATTATTATTATTATTATTATTATTATTATTATTATTGTTATTATTATTATTATTATAGTAGCTGAAATGAACACCGGTTATATACCGGTATTAAAAAACACATTTGAATCGAGGTTATGAATCCAATGTGGAGATTGATAATCCACAAAAAACACAGCAACAAATTAGACAACCTGTTGTTTTCATGTACATTTTACATAATTCCATAGCTTCCATATATCCTGTATGATCCTGTAAACAAATATTAGTACATAATTGTACTTCCATGTCCGAAATGTAAACAAATTATTCAATTATTCAATAAAAGTCAGTTATTTTACTACTGGTATGATAGCAAAACATGTAAAGCAATTCTGGATGAGGTGACAACGCCCATTTTAAACTTAAAGCAAGTGTATTTACATTTGAAGTAATTTGCCAAATTGCTAAAATGTGTGATGGAATGTTTTATGTACTTATTTTTTTACAAAACTAAAGGAAGGCTTTTGATTCACTTTATACAACTGGAGCTCAGATACTAATGCAGCCCTTCCCAGCCAGCATAAAACAAATGGTCTGTGCAACATCACATTCTCTTAGATGTTCATGTTTTATTTCCAGGAATCATAGATAATAAGGATTTGGCAGCAAAATCTGCAAATTACACATAAGCTACTATTCTATATTCTAATATTCTACTATAGCACATTTTCTTTTCAAGCACTGCAAACGAGAAGTTAACAGCAAGTGAAACCCAGCTGAAAAAAGTCTGACCGCGTGGCAGTGGAGAGGAAGATAAATGACTGTTATTGCTGAAACAAAGTATGTTTGTAACTTATCAAAGACAATATAGAAGCCATGCATTTTCAATAGCTTTATACTGGTGTTCTAGTTAGATAATTGATCCAAAAAAACACAAACAAGGACAGTAGTGTACAAAAGTTTTAGGCAGGTGTGACAAAATGCTGTCAGGTAAGAATACTTTCAAAAATAGACATGTCAATATTTTATGTATCGATTAACAAAATGCAAAGTGAGTGAACAGAAGAAAAATCTAAATCAAATCAATATTTGGTGTGACCACCATGTGCCTTCAATTCTTCTAGGTACACTTGCACAAAGTCAGGGATTTTGTAGGCATATAGTCAGGTGTATGATTAAACAAGTATACCAAACAGGTGCTAATGATCATCAATTCAATATGTAGGTTGAAACACAATCATTAACTGAAACAGAAACAGCTGTGTAGGAGGAATAAAACTTGGTGAGGAACAGCCAAACTCAGCTAACAAGGTGAGGCTGCTGAAGACAGTTTACTGTCAAAAGTCAAACACCATGACAAGACTGAGCACAGCAACAAGACACAAAGTAGTTCTACTGCATCAGCAAGGTCTCTCCCAGGCAGACATTTCAAGGCAGACAGTGGGTTCCAGATGTGCTGTCCAAGCTCTTCTGAAGAAACACAAAGAAACGGGCAACGCTGAGGAGCGTAGATGCAGTGGTCGGCCAAGGAAACTTACTGCAGCAGATGAAAGACACATCATGCTTACTTCCCTTCACAATCGGAAGATGTCCAGCAGTGCCATCAGCTCAGAATTGGCAGAAAACAGTGGGACCCTGGTAAACCCATCTACTGTCCGGAGAAGTCTGGTCAAAAGTGGCCTTCATGGAAGACTTGCAGGCAAAAAGTCATTCCTCCGACATGGAAACAAGGCCAAGCAACTCAACTATGCACAAAAACACAGGAACTGGGGTGCAGAAAAATGGCAGCAGGTGCTCTGGACTGATGAGTCAAAATTTGAAATATTTTGAAATAAGGCAGTTTGTTCGCCAAAGGTCTGGAGAGCGGTACATGAATGAATGTCTGCAGGCAACAGTGAGGCATGGTGGAGGTTCCTTGCAAGTTTGGGGCTGCATTTCTGCAAATGGAGTTGGGGATTTGGTCAGAATGAATGGTCTCCTCAATGCTGAGAAGTACAGGCAGATACTTATCCATCATGCAATACCATCAGGGAGGCATCTGATTGGCCCCAAATTTATTCTGCAGCATGACAACGACCCCAAACATACAGCTACAGTCATTAAGAACTATCTTCTGCGTAAAGAAGAACAAGGAGTCCTGGAAGTGATGGTTTGGCCCCCACAGAGCCCTGATCTCAACATCATCAAGTCTGTCTGGGATAACATGAAGAGAGAGAAGCAACTGAGGCTGCCTAAATCCACAGAAGAACTGTGGTTAGTTCTCCAAGATGTTTGGGCCAACCTACCTGCTGAGTTCCTTCAAAAACTGTGTGCAAGTGTACCTAGAAGAATTGAGGCTGTTTTGAAGGCAAAAGATGGTCACACCGAATATGGATTTGATGTAATTTTTTCTTCTGTTCACTCACTTTGCATTTAGTTAATTGATAAGTATAATCTATTAACATGTCTATTTTTGAAAGCATTCTTACTTTACAGCATTTTGTCACACCTGCCTAAAACTACTTGCACACTACTGTATATTTACATGCATTCACACACACACACTCATGAATACATACTATTTAATGCCTTATGAGTTCAGATTTACTTGAGTTTGATATTTGAATAGTGTCTAATAAGGTTTTTGTGGGTCTTTTGTCTGTGGAGCTTATTGTACTTTACCAAAAGTAGTACATACTTTGCCTAATGCTAAATTTGACTCCACTCAGCTGGAAGCTGTCGACAGCACATTGTCAGCTGTGTTTTGCTCTGAAGCTACATGAACACTTTGGCTACCACTTGGTAATGATAGTGCTGTAATATCCAATGACTCTGGCACACAGCTCTATACTTCTTCTCTCGCTATTGCTTGAAGGCTTTTTCATCCCTGGAGTAAAAAAAACAATCTTGACTGGTCAATGGATCGATACCCACTGACAAGGTACTCATCTGAAAAAACGAAAGGAAAATATATTAACAGCTTAACTTGAGAAAAAACGAATGATAGCTACAGCTGGTGCATAAAGTGCAATTTTACTGAATCTTGATTAAGAACTCTGCATGGGATCGTTTCACCACTCTAATTCTATGTATATATTATGCAATGCACCGTAGAAAGCGTGGCACAGATTTGTTTTATGAGGATGTTGCAAAAACAGAGACTGTAAAACACCACAGGTACAATTCCTTTTAAGTTCTATAGATAAAAAAGAGCATTGTATGTCTTTCAAATGTAATGTCTTATTTTGTAAGGTTGTTAAGATTTACTGTTGATGACCTACACCATTTAATAACAGATTGTACTGAAAAAATAAACCATTCTTGTTTCATGCAATTTAAAACGTGGCCCCTGCCCCTTTTGCCCAAAGACCGAGCCCACTTTGCACAGCTGTTGGCATATCCTGGAAGCCTAATTGATTGATTGCATGGCCCACTCTGTATTGTCAGGAGAAGCTGATTATACACAAAATTAATAAATAAAAGACCAATGCATCCCATATGTGTGCTGCCATTAGGATATGTAGCTTTTTATTTATTTATTTGTTGCTTTTAACATTTTCGTGGCAATAAATTCTGTGCAAGATTTGCTTGTTGCTTTACAATGTCATTGTCTCACCAAGGCGAGTTATGATTAGAAATGTGCATCTTGATAAAAAGGACAATACATCAAATACTCTGACATTTCAAATGTATACTTCCTGTGTACAGGATTATAGTCTTATCTGGAATAAAATAAATACTTAAACCTTCAATATCTCACAGACAAAGTGCTAAAAGATATGAATACACACTCGGATGTAAATTATACCATTACTAATAGGATGGACACAGTTAATTGCTGAAGTACAGTGTTGCGCTGCATGGTGGTGGCACTAATAACTTAATTTACTGTTACTAGCTTTTATCCAGTCATCACTTGATTATAGTAATACACTGATATGTACCCTTTACACCTACATCTTGTTAATCTGATATTCTGAATTTACATATTCTATATACAAATGCAGCTCTGCAAGTTATATAGTAAAGTTAAAAGTTAATAGACCTTGAAGCTGGAATGTTCTAATAGTTCTCTACACAATTATCGCCTGGGAGTGCGACGTAGAGTAGACCTGCTACTGCCAGTCGCCTCCAGATAATAAGAGGGAAATGCTTGAAGGATCCATTGCTTTTCACCAGGTAATTTGGACATGATGCATAATAACAGTATTTTGACTTCATTGCAGATATACTTATTCTGACCTTTATCCCTTGCAGTGAAATACCAAGTGCGTGAAGAGACAGCTACAAGGACTGCTGTCTGGTATGTGTGAGCGGTGCCAAAAATAACCCGCAAAAGGGCATACCTGGAATTGTTTTAGGAAATAGATCAGTGCAACAAATGACCCAAGAGGCCATAATCCATTTTCATAGGAATCTATTTAAAACCATTCGACTGTTTTCGGGAATTTTGCAGTTTAATCAAAAGAGTTTAAAATAGAAGAACACAATTTCATTTTTGTTTTGGACTGAAATATTCCATTGGATGTGTTGTGCAATAAAAAAGGTGAAACATTAACTAATTTACCCGTTTGATTTGGAAAAATGAATATACATTTGAACATTTACAAAAAATCGGACGTTAAAGAAAATGTATGCAAACCAGTGAACTTGTATTTCATTTTAATTCAGAAAAGAAATATAAACCCATAAACAATGTTAATCATTGATAATGGAGATCTGTGGGGCATTGCAGTTGGACAAAACAGAAATGTATATTTATTAATTTCTTTTTAACACTTTTAAACAAACAAAACAAGTTATTTTTCTAAATTATTTTCAATGCCTATACAACATTTTTTAATTGTCAATGTGCTTGTACAATGTATCCGTGTGTGTTAGTGTATTATGCTGTATAGGATATCCCACTGTGTTAACATCATATTGAATCATGACACTATTGAAATTCATCTCTTTGAACCGAGATTAGTTGGGAGAGCTGGTATTCAAAGTAATATTGCACTGCACTCTTCACGTATCTGTTGATGTGCCAGCAAAATACATCTTTACATCCACACATTCATGCTTTGGGCTACTTTTCCAGTTAGCTGAATCACAGTTGAAATCAATTGAATTCAAATTATTCCAGCAGCTGAATGACTCAGTGAAAATGCAGTGGAAATGGAGGCTTTAGCTCTGGGCAGTCCCTATCATTCCAGCCAAAGTCAGTATTTATTAAATGTAATTCCCACCATCTGACCTATGGTTCTATTGGTCACAGCAAAGCACTACTAAATATGATAATTAGTGAGATCAGCCTTTGTAAGTCGAGTATTGACTAGAATAACCTGGTTAAATGGTTAACATAACCAAAGACACAAGCTGTCTAGTCTTCTCCACTGGGGGAAAATACTGCCAGGAATTTGATTGTATACTTTTCTCACCTTTTGTTATCTCCACTGTTGCTTATGAATTGATGTGTTCTCTAGTCCAGCCTCTTGGAGTTTAATTATTAGGATAATTTTCCCTCATCTCTCAAGGTGAAACGGCAGAGGAATGCAAGTTGTGTAGCTCAACATGCTCTCCCGAACCCATAATGTACCTTGTAAAACGATCCTTTAAAGTTGTTGTGAGTGAACTTTCTGTTACAGTGTGAAATATCAAGGAACTCCTAGAAAGTTACCGGAGGTTGAAACTATGTAATTGTGGTGTGTCAGGCAGGAGTGCAAACCTCATTTGATCAATTCCTGCTGCGATGTTTGGACTCCAGGAAGCCTGGTGGAAAGGCCTCTGCTGTGAAGAAGTGAAGGTGTACTTAGGTTACACAATAGGAAAAAAACAATAAACCCTCATCTTGCATGCTGATCTGACCTTTCTGTGGGTTGGAGTGCCTCCAGCACTATGGACCCGAGTTTGAGTTCCTCTGTCATTCCTCCTTGTGTTCTGAAATCAGTTAAACAGAATAGAAAATGACTGCTGCGAAGGAGGAGATGTCTGTATCTGGGAAGCAGATTTCTTGTCTTTTTCTCCATCTGTGCCAGAGCTTGCTTCATTCATAGGCAACTTTAAAGCTGACGTTATTTCTTCTCTCACACCATTTTGAACATGAAAACATGCACATATATAGCACTATATATGGCAGCATGCTCTAATTATTACAGTGTATGAAGATCTGACTTGAGAATCAAAGTAAGAGCTTCATGGCCTCATACAATTTCTCAAACGTTTGTCATCAAACAGGTAATTCAGTAACCTAATCTGCTTTAAGAATAAAATAGTAATATCTGGACTTAACAACAATTTTCTTACCAGTAGCTACTTTATTGATACAACTACATTGATATATTTTAGAGAACAAAAGCTCAATAGACACAACAAACCTTCAAATACACTGAGGCTACGTGGTTATAGAAAGGCTCCGGTCCAAGAATTTGAGGGTTGCTAATATCTAAGTTCAAGTCAGATTTCTGTATGCCAGTGTATTGGAAGCTTCTTTTCTGTTGATATGTTCCTTAATGCATGAGTTTAGGTCAAATAGCAGCAAGTACAATAAAGAATTGAGATGGATTGCATGGCATTTTGATCTCTGTATTATATACTACTATGAAGGAGATGGTAAGCTCAGCTCCCAGGGATATAGGTCAGCTGTGTTGTTTTTTCCTTGCGATACATACTTTATGCATCCTGTGTTTGAAGGTGCAGATTACTAAATCTCGTTCCTGCTACAGAAGGCCATGCATTTTTTTTTTTTGGCAAGCTTAGGCTGGTCTCTTTTGTGTTTACATTACTTTTTCCCCCCCTCTCATATTATTTATCAGATTGTTTCCCATTTATTTTTTATGTGTGGGCACACTTCAAAACAAGATGAATAGTCAATATCCACCTAGTGATGGGGTCAATCACACATACACACCACTTCTTTTATTACCATAAATGTCAGTGGACTTCTTCTTTGACAGACTTTATTTTATTATACCCGCAGAAATGTCAAATGTATTCACGGAAGTCATAACAAAGGATTAGTGGCCCAAGAAGATGATTACTGTGGTCAATCATGTCTATAAACGGAAACATTGTTTTGGTGAAAGGAAATACATGTCTCCTTTTTAATTGCAAGATTTTGAGTTTAAAAAAAATTGTCTTTACTTATTATTTGTATTCATTGCTTCTAAGTTTATTTTTAGCCAGTTTAATATTATATAGTTGCAAAATTTACTGTATACTAGGGCAGAGTCAGGCCCATAAACACAACATAATAAGCAGGTGTTAATAGTCTATTTCAAATTGCAAATGAAGAAGACTCTGTAAATTAAGTAAATCATTGGATCAGGCCAGTAATTGAGAATTGATATGTAGTGAAACACTGAGGATCTGGTTGGTTGTCACATTTAACCTCGGGGGCTCGGGAACAAGGGACCCAAATGCAGTGCTGGATCGCAGGATGGTCGGACAGGCGTGGGTCGGGTACCGGCGGATCAGGGCAATGGAGGCTAGACTGAGACGTGGTCATGGTCACAGGCGATGGTCGGAGAAACAAGGGCTCGGAGGAACAAGGGCTCGGAATTGCAGTAAGGACTGGCCGAACTTCGCCCCGGCTGAGGGAAGTGAGGGGATTATAAAGGGAAGCAGGAACCAGGCTTGGGAGGTGCAAGACGAATAGGAACAGAGGGATAGAACAGGAGAGCACATGGGTGACCGGAATGTTAATAGACAGTGACGAGAGCAGGGAGAAGGCAGGGAAATGGCGGCCCCTAGTGGGGATAGAGGGGGAGTGCTAGGGGACCATGACATTGGTAACCCTTCAGGGTGTTGTTTTATGAAGATCTGCAACATGCAACCTACTTATTTGTTTTAAGCATCTCTGATGTATGCAGATAATTTATTCCATACACCAAACTATATGAAAACATTACACAGCTGCTTAAAATGTCAATACTTTACTATGGATCTGGAGGTATCTTTTTCAAACGTTTAGTTGTACATGTATAATTGCAAACTAGACTAATAAAATTAAATTGTATTTAATTTTAATTGTATTGATTCATTGATTTATTGACTACAACAATGGAAGGCTTTTCATACACAGTGATACACATAATCTGATTATTTCTTCTGGTTTTGATAGATTCAAAGCAAAGCACTGATGGTACCACACAAGGATCATTTTGTTAATCCATTGCAGTTTGGCAATGTAAAAAATTGCACATTTATTTGCATTTGTGCTGCTCTAGACAGCTGACTGAGGCACATTGAGAATGACACTGCAATGAAAACACCCTAGGGTGAAAACATGACTCAACAGCCCAGCTTGAGCACTGTTTATCAAGGAGGGATTTTAACAAAGGCAGAGAAACAATACTGTCAGAAAAGATCCATGAGGAATTAAACACAGAGGCTATGAGATAAAGGGAATGATGCCACACTTTGCACAACTTTTACTATACGATTAGTGTTAAGTGAAACAGGCCTCCCTTTTCATGCGTTTCCATAACTAAACTGTATATTGCAGTTTGAGGACTTTGCTCTTATGCAACACACTGATGCTAAAAATATATATCACTTATGAAGTCATAAAACACATATATAATTTGATAATAATGACATACATACCAGAACTTAAAATATCACAAATACACTCAAGAAAAAAAACAGTTATCTTTCGAGTTGAGGATACTACCCAAAGGAGAAGGGACCTATGTCATTACCATGGGACCTATTGTTTAACAAAGCTGCCTATAGGCCACTGTGTGCTGTCACTCAAGCAGGCCCCACATGCTTGCGTATAGACTATGATGAACAGTGATCCAGCCTCTTTTTGCCGTTCATCATTGGGGGATTCTCTCTTCAGATCCATGAGCAAACTGAGCGCCTTTTGGCCTCTGTTTTAGTATTTCATATTTTACACATGTGTAGTTGATTGCAGTGTTCCAAGCCAACATAATATTGTTTTTAATATTATTGTTTAACATTCCATATGCTGTATAGCTAGTTTTCGCATTCGCTACCGTGATAAATTCTGCATTTTTATCTTCCTACACTATGAAAAAGATGACAGAAGTGAATCATTATCTTTTCTCTCTCCTCCACTAGCAATCTTCATCACATGTAACACAATCTTTTGAGACACAGAAGAGGTGCTTGTGTAGCCCAGCCACTCAGCAAGCTCTTTGTGTGAAATCACCATCTCTTTCATGGTATAAGTTGAAATATTGTAGGCTGGTTATATAATGAAGTAGTGTTACATTTAAACAATTGCATAAACTCAAATGTTATCACATTGACGTGTGTTTGCAACCTTTGTCATGAAGGCTTATATGCTTTTATCCAAACATGGCATTTCATAAGGATTCTGTAGGGATTAGGGATCATAATAAAGTTTGCATTTTGGTCACAAGTTCATAAGAAAAATAGAGTTTGTTTAAGCCCTGTATTATACATTGAAGTTAATAAGAGCACAAGAAAGACAACAAGAAAAAAGGCTGCCACTGCCTTTTACTATATAACTACAGCCAGCTGGGTTGAACCAGTGGGGTAACGCGGTTCTGGATCAACTGACACTTTTTATTTGACAGATACAAATTGCTCTCATATAGCTAAATTGCAGACTTGTCCAAACCATTTTGTATCCGTTATAAAAACATTAAGTGGTGATCAACAGCATCAAAGACATGCAATAGATTTTCCAAATCTTCATCTCTGAAAAGACATTTAAAATGGCTACCAACACACAGAATAAGTAAAACTGCTATTACTGTTCAATAGCCTTGATGAAACAAATTTTGATTTCATTTACATATATCATTACATATTTCCCTGGAAGCTGCTAAAAGGATGACATAGATCACCAAAACGCTATGAACTGAAGTCACATCGTACCTCATTGATTCAAGATATCTCTTTATCATTATCATCCAAATGTTATTGTTAAATATTTGTGAGCTTTTCCTCTTGTTATTATGATGAGAAAGGGCTTTGATGGCTTATGCTTATGCTAATTTGTATATATATGGATGCTGGACACATCCTAAATCCTACATCCATTTCTCTATGTATTTCACACAGAATCATCCATTCTTCCAAAGTACATTTTGTTTAAATGTCTAATTTGATCATTGTTCAAACTGTGAACTGGCATGCCAGAGGCATTAGGGAAAACACCAGCTTTGAGGAAAATTAATAAGCACACAAAAACAAAACTACCAGCACATGGGTCTGTAACAACAACATAAATATCACTACAGTTGAGGTCTGTCAGTCTCTTTGTGCTGGCTCGCGTGTGTCGGTCTCTGGTTCTAATCAAATGGCTCAAAATTACTTATTTATGGCAGGGGAAACTTCGCCATGCCAGAATAATATCCATTTCATATGTTGGGGTGTTAAAAGACATGTGTATCTATTGTTATGTTTGGATTGTCCTTCACTGCGTTTTATCAGTATTTATTTCAGCTGTCTATTCCCTTCCTTTTCCTGTTCCCATTTTTGGCTTTGGACAAAGACATTTTGGTGCAATAAAATGTACATGAAATAGCTTAATACATGGGTCAGACCTCTTGTGTGGTGTTAACTGAGGGTATTCCATCCAACTCAACATTGACAAATCATGCAGCAGCAGTGAGACAGTCTGGTTACAGCAATCAAATCTCAAAGCTTTAATATCAGTGTTTAAAGTGGTTGAAAAACCAGATTTTTCACACCAGAGAATGCTTCACATCGTTAGAAAGCTGAGAGTCTCCAAACACTTGGCATTCAACACAACAGTGAAGAGTACACATGGGATTAAATAGAAGCACACAGATTTGGGGCCCTTTTAAGGGTACCAGAGGGGTTTGTCAGCTTAAGGGTTCAATTTTGTTAAACAAAACGATTCCATGATTTGGATTTTTTTTATTTGTTCTATACTTTAATTTCAGAGTACATTGAGAAATTAAACTGCATGGATTTCAATAAAAACTGGAAAAATGGAGGTTGTCTAATACTTTTAACCGGTAGTGTAGGTCACTTGCACAAACTCTGAAGAAGTAAACTGGGTAAACGTATTTGCGGTGAGGACTGGTGGGAGTTTTTTCTCTCCCTTTTTTCATCATTAAAAGAAAAAACGTCCTGCCAGGGTAAAGTAATAATACCCTAAAGGGCCGTGATGATGGCAAATACAAGATGTGCGAGCAAGGTACAAAAATTCAGACATAATATATTTTATTGTGTGTGTATGTGTGTGTGTTTTTTTTTTTTTTTCCAGTATGGCATACCACCCTTTTTATTTTTTACCAATGCATACCACCCCAAAAACTCACATTCTCGTATTCATGTATAAATCATTTGTTTTGGACTCAAAGGCTTTACGCATCTTCCCAACCACATCACGTGGAAATTCCAAAGAAATGGTGCTGAAAATGAAGAGTTTGTTTTTCATTACTTGTGATTCATCAGTCAGAAAACAGTGGTTTATTAAAATCTATCTAGGTCATCAGAAATAAATGCCAAAAGCAATGCTAATACCCATACCCAGCAGGTGATGCTAAAAAAGTGTCATCACATTACATCAATATAATACAACTGAAATAATCCAACTTAATAGAGAGGTACCTGCTGAGTAGCTCTAAGTTATGCACAATGTTACCAAATGTATAGTGACTATGGCCAAAATAGCAAGGCCAGCTGCTTATAAGGTATTTAATACAGTGTAAGGACACCCTTGAGGACATTTTCTACCACCTTCTCAAAGATAGCCAGTGGAATACTATATCTTTTTTCGCCAGTGCATCAAGAAGAGTTAGTATCCCTAGTCAATCCCTAAATTGCCATTCTAGTTCATCCTAGAGATATTGGATTGAGGTTGGGACCGAGCAGGCCAGGAAATGTTTTCAGTTCTATTCTCCTTAAATCATTGTGATACACTACCAGCTTCATGACATACTGCGTAACTGTGCGGTAGATATACTAGCCCAGGTTATGAGATACCATCAATGCTAGCACTACCCTGGTGGTCAGTATGTTAAAATGACAAACTACATCTATACTATGCCCATGCACGGATTTTACTGGAGTTAGATCTTGAAATATCTGGGTTTAGACATTGGTCGTCTTCTCACTTGTAGACCTCATGTTGCTTTTCCAGTGTTCATATAGTCAGTAGTTATAATAAAGAGTTTGAAGGAGTAGCTGTGATGGTACATCAGGGTCCTTAACATTATATTAAAGGCAGACGGGGGAAACAAACCTGGATTGTCTTATCTGAATGTGAGAGTGCTGAGCCAAACCAAAGACCTGATGATTATATTAAACAAAGACTGGATATTTAATTACAATGAAAGAGGCCACATCTTAAAGGACAGTTCAAGACTACATATAAATTATACTAAGACATGGAAGAAGCTAGGTTGAATTGTTTTTTATTTAGTCTTGATTTGTTCTTGAAACTGGCCTTTATTTAGTGGATCACATTTCTGTTTTGTTCCCTTTTATAAGAAGGCACTATTTGCAAAAATGTAGTCAAATGTTGGATTTCGATTGCTTCAGCTCCAGCTGCATGGAGAGCATCTTTGAGAAAAATGCACATCCTACAACTTTCCTAACCTCCAACTGTACACTCACTGTGTACCTCTTCAAAATGGGAAGCTCACCTTTGCTCTAAATCCTGAATTTGGCAGGCATTAGCACACTAAGAGGGTTATCCCAGGCAGGAGGGTCAGCCTTGAATGCAACATGATTTGTTCCAAGCCGTTCATATCACCCTCTCTCCCTTCCTCTTTCCAACAGACTTGCTCAAGATGGCACCTCCTCTAATAAACACAGGCTCTGTTTTTGCCTGCTTTTTCCGTTGGAACCTCAATGACAAACAGTTTTGTCTAGATCTTTAGAGAGAAATTACCAGGCCTACATGCACACTGGAGTGAGATGATGTACACAGCTGTGATTCTTGGTATAGGCCGCATGACTGGCATATTTGCTTGGCAAGCAATAGGGAGACAGAAGGATTGGAAAGATCATAGGGCACTGGCTAGTCTCCAATATTTAATCTTTTTTTTATTATTAGTCTGAGCCTTCATACATTACAAGCACAACTTCCATGCTTTTTCTCATGTTGTAAGCCCACCCAAACCCTAGATCCAAAATCTTATAAACACTTTGAGCATTAGACAGAAAATGATTGACCTTGTTTTCTTTAAATGCAATCTTGTGAAAAATAGTACAAGTTTTCTCACACTGAAAATGACCTCCTTACTGAATAAGCTATTAAACATTTAATATGTTTCTTTGCCTGGGGGGAACAAAACTTCACTAGTCCACACACTTCAATATGCTGAATACATTTGGGGAATTGTACCAAAAATCATTAAAGAAATCAACAAAGCATTTTAGAAAATTAATCAAAATGTAAATAAATAATAAATGAGAAAAATCATCACAATGCTTCCAGGCAGCAGCTTGCTACTTTTTGACATCTAGTTGGGGTTGAAAGCTTAACTGAAATAAATAATTTCAAAATCCTTCCAATCTATGTTGATCACATACAGGAAATGGTTATATCTAACCACTCATACCTTGTGTGAAATACTGAAGTGCTGTAAAACTATGCAATTATACAGTGTATGAACTAAGACATACCTTTCCAACTGTATTTTTATAAGAAACATATGAAAAATGCACAGCTGCTCCTGAAACTTTAATCATTTAAATGAAACACTTAAGTTGATAATCATCACAAGCAGAGACTTATTCAAAAGTTTATGTAGGTCAACTGTATTGATTGAATGACTGTTATCAGATGCCTGGTGTCACAGGGCCAATAACCCATTTAAGTTAAATGCAGATTTAATTGATTAATGCAAATTAACTTAAACCTCACACGTCCAGTTGACAGATTATAGAATTGTAATTATAGACTGTATTATTATTATTATTATTATTATTATTATTATTATTTATTATTATTATCAAATTTAAGCATTTTAAATGTGAACCACAAAAAATCTGGACAACAATACTAGGTTTGCATAGAGAGTGAAAATATAGGAGATATATATATATATATATATATATATATATGAAAACATAATACTTTTTTCAGTAGAATAGAGAATAGAGACATAATTTATGAAGATATATTGGCAGTAAAAATAGTGTTTAGTAATAATAATAATAATAATAATAATAATAATAATAATAATGATACATACATATATACATTCAAATGTGTATTAATAAACTCAAACACAATCCTTTTGATTGGTTATGACCAGATCAGTAGAATTTTGCTAGAACATTTTTAATAGAAATACAACAGCTGCATTGTGTGGGTTATATTGAACAGAGCATCTTTTAAATGTGCTCTTTCCACATTTCAGTTGGTGTCCTTTTTAATGATTAAAAGGTAAAGTGTAAAGCATGTACAATGATTTATTATATCCTGCTGAAATTGCCATACAGTTCTTCCTATAGCAACTGACTACTTCAGCAATACGAGCAGGAATCTGAAACGTGAAGAGTTCTGGGCACGCTAATTAAGTTACTTCAATGAGAAACCTTATTTACTTCATATAACTTTTCTGCTTGTGTCTGTTTTTACGCCTCATGTTGTAATAAATATTTATGCACTGAACACTATACTGTCCTTGGGAGTCAAGGTTGCTGTGCTTCATAATAATAATAATAATAATAATAAAATTATGTGGGATTTTTTTAAGCACTAATAAGGTAAGGCTGAGAAGTGATAAAGTCGAGTTTTCATTCATGTGGGCTTTATTGCTATTCATAATATATTTCTGGTGATATACATTCTTGATAAAAGTTATTTTATCTTCAGATTAAACTGAATTCCATACATACAGAGAGCAATTTGCAAATCAATTGCCAATTTGTTGAAACAATTTTTCTAAGCGTGTCTGATACAGTGTCTTAGGCAATTCATTTATATAGTATCACACTTACAAATTAAAAAATGTCTCAAGGTAATTGTATAACAGAAATTGCTCCCTGGGACATAAATAAACAGTAATAGCCTGCTCATTTAGCCAACATGTGTATGAAGATTCTGTTTAACCTGTTTTTATTTTATGTATTTATTTTAAATGCACACACACACACACACACACACACACACACACACACACACACACACACATGTATACATGGGAAAAAGTACATAATGGACTAATTTGGGGTTTCATAGTTTTTCTTGAATAATCTTTTTTTTCCTTTTATGTTTTTGTAGTATTGTTTTTCATATAGCTAAAAAAATACTAATTTAAAATCTCATATGTGTTCTACATTGCCAGACATAATTAAAATATCATCTATTTTATGTCGGGGTAGGATATTTAAATGGAAATGCATCAGTAGGATATGTATTAAGGTCTGTGGGTCCCAAACAAGTCCAGGAAATCGATATAAATCAACAGTAGAGTTCCAGGAACAAATAGAAGATCGAGAACAAAGTAATACATACAATTGTCTCCCTCCTTGCTCTCAAGGACGTTTGCCAGATACCAGTATCCAGCCTGAAAATATAAAAATGAAAATAATTACAAACAGCTGTGCTTTGTGAAGAGCTGCATTTTCCTCCATAGATTTTTAATTTTCAGCATTCCTTTCAAAAGGATTCTGCTTTATAATTAACCCGTTGAGCAAGAAAAAAGGCAGGTACCACTGCGAAGTCATTTTTAAAGTGAAAGAATAATCTACATGAGATACACAGTCACCCCTAGCTGGTTATTCCTGAGAGGAAATTAAGTATTATGTGCTATAGAAATAGAAATATCCCCATGGAATTTGAGAGAAGCACAGCTGAGATTCATCTATCTGTGAACTCTGGTGTATAAATATCCATGTCAAAACACAAGACAGGCTTCTGTTCACACGAGGAACACAGAGGGAAACTGGATTAGCATAATTAAAATGATGGATAAATTGCCAGGAGCATGCACCTTCAGCTTTCCTTACAGCAGTATGATTACGGCTAAAAAGAAATAAATAAACAAATATATAAATGGGTCAAAATGCTGGCATATCTAACTCTTAACTTGCTGTTGGACTTGGTTGCAACAATAAAATAATACTTTACTTTGTTAAACAATTTACAGTATATGTCTGCTATATTGGCTTGCTACATTAAACGAAACAATACAGGCTCTGTTAAGACCTGTTATCTAAAGTTCAGAGTTTTGTTAAGATTTTTAATTTTAGTCAATAAAACAAAACCATGAGATGTGGTTCATAAAACAATATCATCAGATGTTAGCCAGTTCATACTTCAGCTGAATGTATTGCAGCGAGAAAATCACTCAGGGTTTGTATGGCAAGCCAAATGATCATTTAAAGATATCTGCAAATCAATTAGAGACATCTGCAAATCATTCAAAGATATCTCATTTAAAAGTTCATTTAGAGATATCTCTAAATGATTTGCTGATATCTCTAAATCATTTAAAGATATCTGCAAATCATTTAGAGATATCTTCAAATGACTTCCTGTATGAAGACCAAGATTATCACTTCCTGTTAACTTGTTCATTCATTTCTATGTAACTGAATAAGGAAACAGGAAGTGATAATCTCAGCCAAAATACAGGAAGTCATTTGCAGATATCTCTAAATGATTTGCAGATATCTCTAAATGATTTGCAGATATCTTTAAATGATTTAGAGATATCTTCAAATCATTTCAAGATATCTTTAAAAAGCACCTTATTTAGATATCTCTAAATCATTTGCAGATATCTCTAAATCATTTATAGATATCTTTAAATGATTTAGAGATATCTTTAAATATTTGAAGATATCTTTAAATGCATTTAGAGATATCTCTAAATGATAATAAGCCAGTTGCACCTAAAATTTAAGACCAAGACCAAGCATAGGAGCCAAGAGTTAATTGTAGCATTACTTCCCCCCCCCCCCTCTCTCTCTCTCTCTCTCTCTCTCTCTCTCTCTCTCTCTCTCTCTCTCTCTCTGTATATTTCCTTGGAGGAAAATTAGAAATAAAACTTAGCGTCCAAGGGTAAATGGCCATATATTAGATTTTGTAATTTCCTAAAGTTTTTGGCATCCCTGCACACTTAGAAGTAGGTTGACAGTTATGTCAGCATACATTAACCTTTTGCAGAACCCAATGAAGTCTGAATATTTATTGCACTATAATCTGGTCAGTGCATGTCTTTCTCTTTTCCTACAAGATAATACGAAATGGCAATGGTTGCTCTTAACAATGTGCAAGGTGTTTTATAGTGAAGCCAGTCTTGACACCAGTGATGGGTTTTCTAAACTCATAGCAGACAGATGTGCTAATATCACATATGTGGCATTTGAAAAAAGGGGAATTATAACACATTTTTGTCCAACAACTCCAAAGTACTTTCCATTAATGAACAATTTAAAATAAGTACACAAATACATCCATTAGATTAACTGAAGACTAATAAAATTAAATCAAATAACGTGTTTGTAAAATTTGAAACTCACTTTTTCTTGCTTTATAACAGAAATAGACATAAATTGTTACCTTGTTGTCTTGGTCTCTAGAAATCCTCTCTATAAACAATGTGTTCCTCTTCAGTAGGTTACATTTGTCAACCTTATAAACAATTTCAGCATCAGTGGAAAAAAGATTATCAACTATGACTGAGAAGACTTGTGATTTAAAACCACAGTATTTGCCACTATTAAGATACACATTGTCACAAGGGGCCGATCCACATCTGTGCATAGCTGTGCTATGCATTGGTTGCGTTTGAAGCAACAAACAAATATTGTTTTGACATTCCCCCTATTCATTGACAGAGAAAATGTATCAGTTTAAGTGCCATGCACCAATATCACATATAGATCAAAAACAAATCAATTCACAGATGACAATTACAATGTGAATATCAAGAGAATTATATGTATATCTGTATGTGTTTGTATGAATATACAGTAGTGTGCAAAAGTTTTAGGCAGAAAAAATGCTGTAAAGTAAGAATGCTTTCAAAAATAGACGTTAATAGATTATATTTATCAATTAACAAAATGCAAAGTGAGTGAACAGAAGACAAATCTAACTCAAATCCATATTTGGTGTGACCACTGTTTGCCTTCAAAACAGCATTAATTCTTCTAGGTACACTTGCACAAAGTCAGGGATTTTGTAGGCATATAGTCAGGTTTATGATTAAACAATTATAACAGGTGCTAATGATCATCAATTCAATATGCAACTATGCATGAAAACACAGGAACTGGGGTGCAGAAAAATGGCAGCAGGTGATCTGGACTGATGAGTCAAAATGTGAAATATCTGGCTGTAGCAGAAGGCAGTTTGTTCACTGAAGGGCTGGAGAGCGGTACACGAATGAGTGTCTGCAGGCAACAGTGAAGTATGGTGGAGGTTCCTTGCAAGTTTGGGGCTGCATTTCTGCAAATGGAGTTGGGGATTTGGTCAGAATGAATGGTCTCCTCAATGCTGAGAAGTACAGGCAGATACTTATCCATCATGCAATACCATCAGGGAGGCATCTGATTGGCCCCAAATTTATTCTGCAGCATGACAACGACCCCAAAGATACAGTAACAGTCATTAAGAACTATCTTCAGTGTAAAGAAGAACAAGGAGTCCTGGAAGTGATGGTATGGCCCCCACAGAGCCCTGATCTCAACATCATCGAGTCTGTCTGGGATTACATGAAGAGAGAGACGCAACTGAGGCGCCTAAATCCACAGAAGAACTGTGGTTAGTTCTCCAAAATGTCTGGGCCAACCTACCTGCCAAGTTCCTTCAAAAACTGTGTGCAAGTGTACCTAGAAGAATTGAGGCTGTTTTGAAGGCAAAGGGTGGTCACACCAAATATGGATTTGATTTAGATTTTTCTTCTGTTCACTCACTTTGCATTTAGTTAATTGACAAATACAATCTATTAACATGTCTATTTTTCAAAGCATTCTTACTTTACAGCATTTTTTCACACCTGCCTAAAGCTTATGCACAGTACTGTACATGCAAAGTGCATAATTATTATTATGAATTATTATTGTACCACTCCTATATGAGTGGAAGAAAACTTAATAACAATAATACAATCTTAAAATACATATTTCAACACCAAGATACCAGTTTCTAATGTTATACTCTCACACCAGTTTGCTTGTCCTGGATTAGTGATCTTGTCTGCAGCCACTGCAGAACCTTGGATGCACTTCAGAACAACAACAAACCATTTAGATAAGGGTTCCAGCACCTGAACAGCAGTGATGTTCTACCTCTATTCTTGTACTCCCCATCTGTGTGTCCTCATTATCTTTGCTATAATAATCACAAGGGAGTTGGTTTAAGAAGCTAGAAGCTTGGTACCTGGATGAAAAGCACCTGCCTGGACTCAATTCTGGACATTTCAGAAGTGTGTCACAATCTGAAGCAGGACTTTGCCAGTTGCAGAGTGTTTCTGAGATTCCCCAGTGGTATTATAATTTTTTTGGAGCACCACTAGGATTCTGGGAGTTGACACTGCTTGGAGATGCTAAATGTTGCTTAGATCGGTGGCTACGTACCTGAGGGACTGTATACAGTGGAAAATTTGGATATCCTCCACTTGAGAGCTGAAATCTGCTGCTGTGATTCCAGATTTGCAGATTGGAAAGAAACCGTTAGTCTGGAAGTTCAATTGTGTGCTTTAATTTGAATGAAATAAAATGCAATGGAATTACGTAATAAATGTACATACATTTTGCGACGATCCGTTTGTTCAAATTGATACCTCATAAGTATACAATTTAACTAGTAAACAAGATAATGAACATGCTATGAATCATTACAGGGAACCTTGTATCTATCAAGAGACATTTTTTATTTATTTTGATGAACTCCCCAGAATTTCACTTACAATTGTTCAGTAGGCAGTACTGTTGCTGGAATCAGTGACCCTTGCACTCTTTAGCTACAGACTGAGCATCATCATTGAATCCAAATGTTTAGGATTCAACACCCAAAGTGAAGCAGTTCAGCTACTGTGCCAGGTGTTTTCTACAGCAGGACACAGTGGCACGAGGCATGGATTTTCTTCCACTGTTGTCTGTGAGATAGACCGTGCACATTTGCATGCAAGACACACTGCTGCCTGTGGTCAGTGCAGCCTAGAGGACTGTGAGGGGATGCAGGTGTACAGCCCATACTGAATCCACTGATCCTGGCTTAGTTACTGCTCAAGACTTCATGCCACACATGTTTAAGAAACTCCCAAGCAGTTGTATTATGTCCTGTATTAAGATTTCTACCTGGAATAGCAGTAATTCCCTGCAGTGTAAAAGCACTAGGACGCCACCCTTTTAACCTTTTCTTTACTCCATGGTTACTGAAGCTTTCCTTCTAGGCGGCAGGAGTCAGATATTTGCAGGGGACAATTTAAAAGCTCATACTCCACAAAATACATGATTATAGCTGGGCCTTGCCCTCAATTGTCCAGGAAATTGTAAAATGGAGAGCTGTAAGGATGAACCACAATATGCCATTCACTGCATATATATTTGACGTTAACCTCCCGAGGATGGGCTGTGATAGTGATGCTCCTGAGAGAACAGAATAATACAATAATACATAAATAAATACATCCATACAGATGCGGGAAAAGTGCTTTTCACACACTGTAGAACAGCTAGTCAGTGAAGAAAAGACATTTAAGGCATGTATGAGAGCAGCTTATCATATATAGAAGAACCATGAAAGGCCATAGTATCTGTATTTGTTTGCTCTTAAACCCTGTCATCACACTGGCTCTTCTCGGTTGCTCACAGTACCCTCATTGACCCGCAGCAGTTGTAATTTAAGTCTTTCCACATGGTCGAGGTCTATTTTCCGAGTTCCTTCAATGCACTGCAAGGGGACTGGAAGCCTGGTGGTGGAGAGCCATGGCCCTGCAGGTTCTTCACGTACCTTTAAATGACAATTACATGGAGACCTGGAAAACATGTGAACTTGTACTAATGATGATTTAACAAAACAACGATGAAGCAGAAAAGCAGGCTTAGGGAGCATGTATAGTTTGCAATCTGCCCTGTTAGACTCATGTAGTTTAGACCTCATTTATTTTAAATTGCATTTATTTTTTTAATCTGGGAAATTTATATTCAGTCATTATACAGCATGTTATGCTTAGTCTGGTTATTGATTCTGTACAGTGCTGTTTCTTAAACTTTATTAAAACGTCATTAAGTGGTGAGATAAACATGAGATCATCTAAGCAGAGGACCTGAGTAACATCTCTTCTCATAGGATGTATTCAATCAAGGATTCATAGGTCAAGTGCCCTTTTGTTAATGTCCCACCTTTAGCGTAATTGAATGCATCTCATTCACTTTTACCACCACAGTAATTTTCTATTAAAACTGTCATAAAGCTGTCAACACCCAAACGACCCAATTACTGCTGCGAGTCAAAGTTAAGGAGGCATTTTGGGTGCAGGGCTTGATATTTATGCTTATAGTCAATTGAAACGTGTTTTACATCTCAACTGATCTGTATTTCATATGCGTATTTGTTGGTAAATTTTGGTATGACCAGTATTGACATTTGCAAGCATTGTCAGTAGTATATGACAGATATTATATATATACAGTGGGGGAAAAAGTATTTGATCCCCTGCTGATTTTGTACATTTTCCCACTGACAAAGAAATGATCAGTCTATAATTTTAATGGTAGGTGTATTTTAACAGTGAGAGACAGAATAACAAACAAAAAAATCCAGAAAAATGCATTTCAAAAAAGTAATACATTGATTTGCATGTTAATGAGGGAAATAAGTATTTGATCCCCTATCAATCAGCAAGATTTCTGGCTCCCAGGTGTCTTTTGTACAGGTAACGAGCTGAGATTAGGAGCACTCTCTTAAAGGGAGTGCTCCTAATCTCAGCTCGTTACCTGTATAAAAGACACCTGTCCACAGAAGCAATCAATCAATCAGATTCCAAACTCTCCACTATGGCCAAGACCAAAGAGCTGTCCAAGGATGTCAGGGACAAGATTGTAGACCTACACAAGGCTGGAATGGGCTACAAGACCATCGCCAAGCAGCTTGGTGAGAAGGTGACAACAGTTGGTGCGATTATTCGCAAATGGAAGAAACACAAAATAACTGTCAGTCTCCCTCAGTCTGGGGCTCCATGCAAGATCTCACCTCGTGGAGTTTCAATGATCATGAGAACGGTGAGGAATCAGCCCAGAACTACACGGGAGGATCTTGTTAATGATCTCAAGGCAGCTGGGACCATAGTCACCAAGAAAACAATTGGTAACACACTACGCCGTGAAGGACTGAAATCCTTCAGCGCCCGCAAGGTCCCCCTGCTCAAGAAAGCACATGTACAGGCCCGTCTGAAGAACTGGGTGAAAGTGTTGTGGTCAGATGAGATCAAAATCAAGCTCTTTGGCATCAACTCAACTCGCCGTGTTTGGAGGAGGCGGAATGACCCAATGAACACCATCCCCACCGTCAAACATGGAGGTGGAGTCATTATGCTTTAAGGGGACAGGACAACTGCACCGCATCAAAGGGACGATGGACGGGGCCATGTACCGTCAAATGTTGGGTGAGAACCTCCTTCCCTCAGCTAGGGCATTGAAAATGGGTCGTGGATGGGTATTCCAGCATGACAATGACCCAAAACACACAGCCAAGGCAACAAAGGAGTGGCTCAAGAAGAAGCACATTAAGGTCCTGGAGTGGCCTAGCCAGTCTCCAGACCTTCATCCCATAGACAATCTGTGGAGGGAGCTGAAGGTTCGAGTTGCCAAACGTCAGCCTCGAAACCTTAATGACTTGGAGAGGATCTGCAAAGAGGAGTGGGACAAAATCCCTCCTGAGATGTGTGCAAACCTGGTGGCCAACTACAAGAAACGTCTGACCTCTGTGATTGCCAACAAGGGTTTTGCCACCAAGTACTAAGTCGAAGGGGTCAAATACTTATTTCCCTCATTAACATGCAAATCAATGTATAACTTTTTTGAAATGCGTTTTTCTGGATTGTTTTGTTGTTATTCTGTCTCTCACTGTTAAAATACACCTACCATTAAAATTATAGACTGATCATTTCTTTGTCAGTGGGCAAACGCACAAAATCAGCAGGGGATCAAATACTTTTTTCCCCCACTGTATATACACCGATCAGCCATAATATTATGACCACTGACAGGTGAAGTGAATAACACTGATAATCTCATTATCATGGCACCTGTCAGTGGGTAGGATATATTAGGCAGCAAGTGAACATTTTGTCCTCAAAGTTGATGTGTTAGAAGCAGGAAAAATGGGCAAGCGTAAAGATCTGAGCGACTTTGACAAGGGCCAAATTGTGATGGCTAGACGACTGGGTCAGAGCATCTCCAAAACTGCAGCTCTTGTGGGGTGTTCCCGGTCTGCAGTGGTCAGTACCTATCAAAAGTGGTCCAAGGAAGGAAAAGTGGTGATCCGGCAACAGGGTAATGGGCGGCCAAGGCTCATTGAAGCACGTGGGGAGCGAAGGCTGGCCCGTGTGGTCCGATCCAACAGACGAGCTACTGTAGGTCAAATTGCTGAAAAAGTGAATGCTGGTTCTGATAGAAAGGTGTCAGAACACACAGTGCATCACAGTTTGTTGCGTATGGGGCTGCGTAGCTGCAGACCAGTCAGGGTGCCCATGCTGACCCCTGTCCACTGCCGAAAGCGCCTACAATGGGCACGTGAGCGTCAGAACTGGACCATGGAGCAATGGAAGAAGGTGGCCTGGTCTGATGAATCACGAGTTGACTTGGCCTCCAAATTCCCCAGATCTCAATCCAGTCGAGCATCTGTGGGATGTGCTGGACAAACAAGTCCGATCCATGGAGGCCCCACCTCACAACTTACAGAACTTAAAGGATCTGCTGCTAACGTCTTGGTGCCAGATACCACAGCACACCTTCAGAGGTCTAGTGGAGTCCATGCCTCGACGGGTCAGGGCTGTTTTGGCGGCAAAAGGGGGACCTAAACAATATTAGGCAGGTGGTTATATACAGGTCATATACAATTGACAATGCTTGCAAATGTCAATGTAGGTCATACCAAAATGTACCAACAAATACGCAACAAATTTACCAACAAATACTATACTCTAAACTGTTATATATATATATATATATATATATATACACTCACCTAAAGGATTATTAGGAACACCTGTTCAATTTCTCATTAATGCAATTATCTAACCAACCAATCACATGGCCGTTGCTTCAATGCATTTAGGGGTGTGGTCCTGGTCAAGACAATCTCCTGAACTCCAAACTGAATGTCTGAATGGGAGAGAAAGGTGATTTAAGCAATTTTGAGCGTGGCATGGTTGTTGGTGCCAGACGGGCCGGTCTGAGTATTTCACAATCTGCTCAGTTACTGGGATTTTCACGCACAACCATTTCTAGGGTTTACAAAGAATGGTGTGAAAAGGGAAAAACATCCAGTATGCGGCAGTCCTGTGGGCGAAAATGCCTTGTTGATGCTAGAGGTCAAAGGAGAATGGGCCGACTGATTCAAGCTGATAGAAGAGCAACTTTGACTGAAATAACCACTCGTTACAACCGAGGTATGCAGCAAAGCATTTGTGAAGCCACAACACGTACAACCTTGAGGCGGATGGGCTACAACAGCAGAAGACCCCACCGGGTACCACTCATCTCCACTACAAATAGGAAAAAGAAGCTACAATTTGCACAAGCTCACCAAAATTGGACAGTTGAAGACTGGAAAAATGTTGCCTGGTCTGATGAGTCTCGATTTCTGTTGAGACATTCAGATGGTAGAGTCAGAATTTGGCGTAAACAGAATGAGAACATGGATCCATCATGCCTTGTTACCACTGTGCAGGCTGGTGGTGGTGGTGTAATGGTGTGGGGGATGTTTTCTTGGCACACTTTAGGCCCCTTAGTGCCAATTGGGCATCGTTTAAATGCCACGGCCTACCTGAGCATTGTTTCTGACCATGTCCATCCCTTTTTGACCACCATGTACCCATCCTCTGATGGCTACTTCCAGCAGGATAATGCACCATGTCACAAAGGTTGAATCATTTCAAATTGGTTTCTTGAACATGACAATGAGTTCACTGTACTAAACTGGCCCCCACAGTCACCAGATCTCAACCCAATAGAGCATCTTTGGGATGTGGTGGAACGGGAGCTTCGTGCCCTGGATGTGCATCCCACAAATCTCCATCAACTGCAAGATGCTATCCTATCAATATGGGCCAACATTTCTAAAGAATGCTTTCAGCACCTTGTTGAATCAATGCCACGTGGAATTAAGGCAGTTCTGAAGGCGAAAGGGGGTCAAACACAGTATTAGTATGGTGTTCCTAATAATCCTTTAGGTGAGTGTATATATATATATAGTATATGGAACTGTGTAAGAATTAAAAGTTACATTTAACAGTTTAGAGTATAGTTTTAATGATGCCTTGAATCTGGTTAATTTTGTGTGTGGCGTTTGTATTATGTCTGCTATAAAACTGCGAATTTTAATGTGGCAAAACTCCACACATAACATCTTCATCCATTCCTTTGTTTTAGTTTTTTCCCAAATCCTGAAACTGCCTCCCTGTACTATTTCTCTTTTTTCCCCAGTGGTATTTCATGGTAAATGTGTGCAAATGGTAAAGCAGCAAATGTGTCACAGTTTCTTCAGTGTAACTTTTCCTACTACATTTTTAATATACTGTGGATATTATATAACATTAGACATGATAGTGAAGTGTAGTTGGCAAGACTGGCAAAGAAGGTTTGCAGTGCCACTTGCCACTGGAGATCCAGCTGTAATTCAAATCTGACAGAAGTGGCTGAAACATCTGTGAAGCTGACAAATTGGAATGTGTCTCTCACAAGGGCAGCAATCACATAACAATCTGAAACTGACACTGATTTGAAGACGACATATGGGAAGGCCTTACTGCTAGCAGACGGCCCTGCGATTCTTGTGTTGCAGTTATTATACATGGCTAGTAGTTCTATTTATACCCTGGCTACACAAAAAAATAAAATAATGCTCTGTTGTGATGTCAAAAGGCCACACTAAAAATACTTATTAACAAGGCAATGCTCTGGCTTTCAATCAAAATGATTAGATTAAAATAACACAGTGTTAAACTGCAGGGTCATGCAGTCAGGACCTTGAAGCTATTGTCTGCTGACCAGAGACGTAGAATCCGTCAATCAATTCCCAACAATTCGCATTGCTTACTTCCACTGCACAATGTATTCGAATGTATCCCCCTGTTCTCTGAATGGTGCAATTAAACAATGAGTTGCCAAGGCAGGGCATTAGCTGCAGAAAGTATTCTCAGGCTTAGCTGCAGGTCCTGGATGAGTTTAAATAATGGAAGAGTCAAATGCTGACAATTTTTTATATTTCTCCAATCATTATCTCACTGGGCTAGAATATTCTCTTGGCAAGGTTAGACTGTGTAAGTTGACTCATATAATTTGTCACATTGTTACAGCACCTGGTAAGTTGAACTTAAAAGTTGGATCTCTAATTGTATTTCACATGTTTAAAAAAAATGTTAGCAGACAAGGCAGACTTCTTTTACAATTTGGAATACATTTTCTTGTAGAATATCACACATTTTTTCTTGTTTCTTTTTCAGAGCTCCAGGCAGGCATTATCAGTATGTAGAAAGCAAGCGAGAAAGTATTTGAACTGCTGAAAGATCTGAAATGGAATCTCACAAGTTAATAGTGAGGACAATTTTACAGTTTTATTTTTCAAACAGCATGCCTTTCGTGCGAAATTAATGTTCCTGGGAAGATCTTGTTTTTACCGAAGCCAAGAAAATGCTGTGATGCCTAGTCCATTGTCCAAGCTGCCTGATGAAAGTTTGATGATGTAGACATGATTCTCCTGGTTTGAACCCGTCTGACCACCAGTTTGACATTGTGACATTTTGAACAGTGAACGCACATCTATCAAAATGATAATACACCTGCCACAAAGTTGGTTTTGGTCAGTACTGTTTTGATCATATGAAGAATAATAAAAGGTTGAGATTGCAGAGATTTAAACCCTAAAATCTCTAAACTTCAATTAAAATATTTCCGTCCCGGTTTGTGTGCATTTAATAATTAAATGATGCAGCCGAAGTAAACAAACACAGCTCTTTTCCTGGTAATAAAGATGCTAAATGATTAATCAAGCTGTTCAACATTCTGTCAGCTAGTTAATTTATCAGCTTTGTGCAATTTGTAGCTGGAAGGTCTATTCCTCTTATAGCCATGAGGCGTATAAATAATTGAGTGTCCAGTAGATAAAGACAGACAAGAGAACACACACTATCACACACATACACATGCGCACACACACAGTATAAATAAATCAAATCAAAAGACAAGGCAGTGCGATTCTTGCTGGTATTAAATATTAATTATTACTATAGAACTAAAGCTGATGTTAAAAATATAAGTTTTAGAACATTTTCTAGACCCAATATCTTGATTTTACACAGTATATTATTGATGGATAGTGGCTGATTTAAGAAGTAAATAGAACAGGCAATATCAATATTTGACTTTTTTATACATATATGTTCAATGGTAAGACATGTGAGTTATTGGACTTAGTCAATGGATAAATTCTGATAAATATTATTAACCATCTACCAGAGACTAATATCCTGTAATCTCCCTGCTTCTTATAGTTTGTTATCAGACTCTGTAATCTGTGATATAATTTAATTTGTTTTGAAATGTACTCGGATGTAATAATTTTTGCTGCATAAAGCGTTTGTATTGTGTGTTTAATAAATGCAAATTTCTTGAAACTCGAGCAGAGTTACCCAAAAGTTGGAAAAGTCAGCTAAGATGTGATAACATCAGCTTTGCTTAAGGAAATATGCATAAAATGCAGAACAAGCTGCAAACATTTTTAAAAGTTGCTTACTGTTGCAGAATCTCGATAACGACACAATCTCAGCCTTTTGCCAGAATTGAACGTGCATTGCACACACTTGAATGTTATACTTACATTTCAAGAAGACAAGGGAATAAGAATACATATTTCCTGCCATATAAAATAAAGTGATAGGGAATAAAATGATCAAACTATGAGAGTATCATTCAGGTGCACTAATGCTTTAGCCTATACATGTGAATGGATGCATTTGAAAATTCAGCCGCAAAACAGTTCACCGCCCTCATTTTCCCCGGCAACAAGGAGGAATGCACTTCTTTAAAAATGCGAAGAAATAACTTTCCAATGACCTTGAAAAAGACAGCAATATGTTTCTGAAGTCATTGGTTTCAGACGCATTGGGTTCTCTGTCTCAGTTCACTGCACAACCAATCACTTAGCATGTTAAAGAGCACAACTGTAGTTTCTTGGAGACAGCTCCTTTATAATTGAGCACTCGTTTGCATGGCCTGCTTTCCCTCGCTGGAGGTTTTTGGATTTCCCCTTGTCAGTCTGTATCATTAATGGAAGTAAGATAAAAGATACTAGGAACATCACATTCAAAAAATTGATATTTCAGGGAATTATATATCACCGCTCCCACACATATATCTTATTCTAGATGGATAGGGTGGGAGGCTTTTTCTTTGAATTGTTCCCTCCTGTTTTGTCTTAACGTATGTGTTGTGGATTGCCAGGTGCACAATGACTGATGTTAATTAGTTTAAGACTTTTAGGCTTTAATTCAGCACCAGAAACGGAGGCATAGTTAAAATATTACATTGGTGAGTATGTAGTTTAAGTAGCATACATAGTTTTAACATTTTAATTGCTTTTATAAGACCACACATAATGTTGTGCATGACTGTTTGGGTTTCCTTTCATATGTACAACAGCAAAATTAAAAATACTTAACTAAATATTCAGTTTGATAAAGTCAGACATTTTCTGCATTCTAGACAGACATGTCATAATAATTTTTCTTTATCGTTCTGTGGGTGTAAGTACCTGTGTTTTATTTGTTATGCATTCATACTGGCGGTGTGATCCTGACACAGCTAACAGTTGTTTCTGATTTCCTCACATACTGCAGAGTGTTTTCACGGTCCAGTACTTTACTATCTAAATCTGAATGATCAGATCAATTAAACGGCCAGTCTGTCAGGAGAGTTATCAGCAATGCCATCGGAGTTTAAAAAGTGATAGTAAATGAGATAGTAAAAAAAAATAAAAATCTATTTTTAATTTGTTCATCTTATTCAGCTGAGATTCCCCATCCCCACACACCCCCAAAGTAGACTACTGCTTCATCACAACACTGCAACTCACACAGGCGTGTAAAGGACTAATGATAAATGACAAATGCTCTGAAACCGGTCTTCTTTGCAGATTCCCTTTTCTCTCACTAAACCCTCTCAAACTACTTTCACCAAGCTATCGGGCCAGGGAGAATAGGACTGTGCTCCACTCAGCCTACCTGGGCCGCTGTCATAGTCAAATGAGTCAAACAACCAAAGTTGCTTTTATTGTCACCAGTCTGCTCCGGATGAGTCATCGATATACAGTAATCCTCCCTGTGGGGTCCCAGTCAAGATCAGTGGCTCAGCGTGACCACAGTTTCAACCAGCAACCTTACAATCAATAGCTCACTTAACACAACATGCGGGGTTTGAACAAGAAGAGTCACGCACTTTATTTATTTATTTATGTTGTTTTTATTTTCTATAATCATTATCGAATAACTTTAGATACGATGACAGCGTGTGATTTAGGCTACAATTTCTGTTATTGTTATGCGGATTCACCTGCTGTTAGAAAGAGGTAGTAGTTTTACTTTTCTTTATTGTGCCTCAACTTCAAGATGACAGATGTTCATGTTTCTTCCATTTTCGATCTGTTTAAGATCATTCTTTGACCTTTTAGTTTTGCCATTACCTAGGAAGAGATTGGTATGTACTATGTCTTGATTTAAAAAATTCAGCTGCATGAGTAAATCTATCAGCACTCACTGTTAACATATCTTCATGTATTGATGAGTTAGCTGACAGATATACAATACTTAGAAAGTAATCCTGATATCATAGCCCCAGTGGAAACTGGAATGTTTTCTTCAATACACATCACACCGTGGATTAAAAACATAATCATTTGTACGTTTGGCCACTGACAAATAAATGATCAGTCTATATTGTAATGGTAGGTGTATTTTAACAGTGAGAGACAGAATAACAACAAAAGAATCCTGAAAAAAGCATTTCTAAAAAGTTATAAATTGATTTGCATGTTAATGAGGGAAATAAGTATTTGATCCCCTATCAATCAGCAAGATTTCTGGCTCCCAGGTGTCTTTTATACAGGTAACGAGCTGAGATTAGGAGCACTCTCTTAAAGGGAGTGCTCCTAATCTCAGCTCGTTACCTGTATAAAAGACACCTGTCCACAGAAGCAATCAATCAATCAGATTCCAAACTCTCCACCATGGCCAATACCAAAGAGCTGTCCAAGGATGTCAGGGACAAGATTGTAGACCTACACAAGGCTGGAATGAGCTACAAGACCATCGCCAACAGCTTGGTGAGAAGGTGACAACAGTTGGTGCGATTATTCGCAAATGGAAAAAAAAACACAAAATAACTGTCCGTCTCCCTCGGTCTGGGGCTCCATGCAAGATCTCACCTCATGGAGTTTCAATGATCATGAGAACGGTGAGGAATCAGCCCAGAACTACACGGGAGGATCTTGTTAATGATCTTAAGGCAGCTGGGACCATAGTCACCAAGAATAGAATTGGTAACACACTACGCCGTGAAGGACTGAAATCCTTCAGCGCCCGCAAGGTCCCCCTGCTCAAGAAAGCACATGTACAGGCCCGTCTGAAGTTTGCCAATGAACATCTGAATGATTCAGAGGAGAACTGGGTGAAAGTGTTGTGGTCAGATGAGGCCAAAATCGAGCTCTTTGGCATCAACTCAACTCGCCGTGTTTGGAGGAGGAGGAATGCTGCCTATGACCCCAAGAACACCATCCCCACCGTCAAACATGGAGGTGGAAACATTATGCTTTGGGGGTGTTTTTCTGCTAAGGGGACAGGACAACTGCACTGCATCAAAGGGACGATGGACGGGGCCATGTACCGTCAAATGTTGGGTGAGAACCTCCTTCCCTCAGCCAGGGCATTGAAAATGGGTCGTGGATGGGTATTCCAGCATGACAATGACCCAAAACACACAGCCAAGGCAACAAAGGAGTGGCTCAAGAAGAAGCACATTAAGGTCCTGGAGTGGCCTAGCCAGTCTCCAGACCTTCATCCCATAGACAATCTGTGGAGGGAGCTGAAGGTTCGAGTTGCCAAACGTCAGCCTCGAAACCTTAATGACTTGGAGAGGATCTGCAAAGAGGAGTGGGACAAAATCTCTCCTGAGATGTGTGCAAACCTGGTGGCCAACTACAAGAAATGGTTTTGCCACGAAGTACTAAGTCGAAGGGGTCAAATACTTATTTCCCTCATTAACATGCAAATCAATTTATAACTTTTTTGAAATGCGTTTTTCTGGATTTTTTTGTTGTTATTCTGTCTCTCACTGTTAAAATACACCTACCATTAAAATGATAGACTGATCATTTATTTTTCAGTGGGCAAACGTACAAAATCAGCAGGGGATCAAATAATTTTTTCCCTCACTGTACATATAGGCTCTACAATGTGGAAAATGTATGATGGGTTGAACTGTCATAGTGGCGAATTGTCGTGGGGAAGAATTGTTGCATGGACGAATTGTCATGGAGTCAAATTGTCTCAGGATGAATTGATGGTGACAAATTGTCATGGACTCAAAAGTTTGGCGGTAGCTTTGAATCCCCCTTTACACACATCACTAAAGGTTGATTTTGACCATTTGAGTAATATTCCTGAAATTGGTTCATTTCAGTCCTTTTCTGATGCTGAGAAGACACTAACGGTGTATTTTCTGGTCCGATTGACCGTACAGAAACCAGATGCCAGAATGCTAACTAGGATTAAACCAAAGGACACCATTTAACCCAGGGTTGGTATCCCTGCACTAGCTCCCAGTTCGTCATGGTATCAGCTGTGTATAACATGTCTTAAGGTTGAAGTGTTACCTTCCCTTTAAAGTATTCCTCCAAAATAATAGGACTTTTATAACAGCTGGGTTTCAATTACAGATTCAATCATAGGGGGGGCTCTAGGGAGTCCTTCACACTGATGTACTGATGTAGACATAATTATTAATAACCAATCACAATGATTGTAGCTTACTGCTCTGACCCTTGAGCTTGCTCTTTATGGTGTACATTGGATACAGCAGATGTTTGGTGTTTGAAATGGCTGCTGTCAGGACACACACTGTTCTATCCATCTGTAACCTCAAGTCTAGTGCAGTGTGTTCAGTATCTGACGCTCATCAAATCACTTAAAACAGTACGGTACTAAAAGTCCACGTATACATTTTTTTGATATCCCAAACATGTTTAGTCTTCTTAGAAACCGAGTATATTTATTATGTGTGCACAAATACACTAATGTAATTTATATACATAAACTACTACTACTAATAATGATAATAACATAATCTTGCCCTTATTATATTATGTTACAGTGATTTTTTTTTTAAGTTGCCACTAGTCAATGGACTTTTAACCTTATTTGAAAACTGTATGTTAATGTTTTTACATTTTTGGGTTGAGACAGGGCATGTAAAATGTAAACATAACTTTATTCCATTCATTCCCTGGATTATAACTAGTTTGCAACTGTGCAGTACATGTGTAAATGCCTGTTGAAGGCAGGGGGTGCTTACACACAAACTGTAGTGCATTCAGGCCATGGATATTAATGATGATTACCTGAAACCTCAGTGAACAATCTTCCAGAACATGTCAGGACATCAGAAATGTACTGAAGATTAATGTCAACAGGCTACAATAACAACTGAGACCAAAACCATGGGCGTGAGTCAGTAATCATCATCTTGTGGATCAAGCATTAACAATCCTTTAATGCTAAGGAGAGAGTCAAGTCTAGCCCTCTGAGTGCAAGAGTTTTCAACTTGAAAAATGATCTGTTATCAGTGACAGTATGCAAATACCACTGCAATATTCTGTGGGACCTGAAAACTCTATTCAGTCTTCTACACTTACTGTAAATCACATTGTGATTATGTTTCCTGGGTAAAGAATTGATGATCACCGACTGTAGTATTATTAAAGTTTCTAAATCATTAAAAATATATTTGTATTTGTATATTTTGTCAGAATTCCAAAACTGTAAAGTATAATCAAAGTATACAAGACATGATTTGTCATATTCAGAAATTGACATGAACATTACATTTCAGTTGAATAAATTCATGGATGTTCTGATAAAAAGCAGCTGAAGTTACTCTTCTTATGAAATACTGCCCAGTCTCTATAATCAATTTCTGGAACAGAAAGATGGCTTAAAATACTGTAGTGCACGATTCAATATATTCAGTGAGAATGGCCAACATGAAGCTCTGAGATTATTATTTTTTTCCATTTTGTGTTCATTATTCCTACCATTTTAAATGCATCACACACATGGCCCATTAAAGCCTGTATCTCTCCAGGATGTTCAGTTAAAGTGCTTCAATTTAATATTCAAAATCAATATAAAAGAAATGACAGAAGTAGACAAGCTTTCTAATAAATTAGCACACCTGTGTACATAAATATCATTATGGGGTTTTATATCTCAGTTTCCTCATTTGTTTTCATACCAAAGGACACTCATTTATGTTCTCATGTTCATGTGGAACTCAATTGTGAATGAATTATACGAATACAAATGAACACTTCTGAAGTACCATATTACTAAGAGACATCGGTTCAAGTGTCAAGTGTATTGGCTAATAGCTTGAATCATAACCCCAGCACACAACTACATTTGAAATGAATCCCAATCCCCCACTCAACACTGCCTAAGTTTTTTATTAGATGTATAACATTCATTATGTTAAAATGTATACATATACAATAAGCAAAGTTTAGTAATTATTATTTTTGTCATTTAGCAGACACTCTTATCCAGGGTGACTTACATTTGTACCCATTTATACAGCTGGGCATTTAACTGGAGCAATCTAAGCAAAGCACCTTGCTCACCCCACCCAGGATTTGAACCCATAATATGTAAATATGTAATCATGTGCATCAGCCTCTATTTATACTTGTCATGTGAAAATATGGTTAACACAGATATTACAAGCCTGACATTGTGTATAAATTACACAAATTGAGTTCCAATACCCACCAATTATTTTGCAGTTTCATTCTTTAATTTTAGGAAATTAAAACTGGGGAATCAAGTGTTTCTCATAATTTATATTAGTGGTATCATTCTGAACAATGCATTTAAAAGCAATTAACATAGTTTCCCCCTAACTGCAGTGTATTTACATCATTATTACAATGTGACTAATCATTATAATGTAATTACATGTAATTACACTATCTTTATGTGTATTTACAATGTGTACTACTGGTTATAGTAATACATTATAATAGTGTTACATTAATGGTAATATATGGGTATTTATGGTAGTGATCATAGTAGTAGTAGTAGTAATACTATCTATCAGTCTGTATAAATATGTTACAATCATGCTCTGTTAAACACATGACTGTAACTATATTTTTTTAGAAGTACGTACAGATGCCAGATTTGTTATTTACGTGAAATTTTAACCAGGTTGAAGTACAATGGATGGGAGTTACTGTACATTTAATCATGCATGATATAAGAGTTATGCAAAGACTAATCACAAAGTTGATCAAGAAGCCAGTGGTTTGTCCTGTACTTTCACCTACCATCTTGTATTGGCCACACTTTTGCAAACTACCCCTCTGGCTGCTTTGAAAATGTACAGGTAGATGTTGGATCCTGTTTGCAATGCAAATTTGCAGTAAATGAAGGCATGGGATTATGAAGATAAAGATACAGCTGCCTGCTACATTTTAAAATAATTATCTTAGATTCGGCCCCTGCAGCAGATGTCTGACCTTTCTTCACTTTTCATCTCACCTCCGAGTGAGTTATAAAGGCACAGTGCAGAGACGCCTGCATCTCTGGTCTCAGTGAAATGCAGATTGTTTGCTTTTACCATAACTAACAGGATACCTGAAACAGATAACTAGCAAGCCTCTTAATACCCGTGTAGCGGCTGGTGAGTGTATTACTCTATGTGTGTGAATACCTCCAATTTTATAGTCAATGTTAACTTGTGCTGTGGAGGAAAAGCATACGCCCTTTTACTGCAATACTATTTATTACAGAAATGCATTGAAGTGTCTCATACAATGAAGCCAAAACCACAAGCCTCAAAATCTGGGATCTTAATAGTTTAAGATCAGCATCACTTTTATATCCACTTCAGAATTATCCTGAGGATACTTTTCTAGGCAAGGCAGCTTACTAACAGTTTTTTTTCATATTATACTCCTGCTCTTTTGCATACTTTCTAAAGAGAATAACAAAGAAACAAAGGAATGAGGAAACAGTATATTGGCTGATCCTATCCCTTACACCATTTTGTCTGATGTTTTGTCCTTGTGAATCCCGTAAGATTTAGCCTTGACCTACTCCGCAAATGTATTTGTTTCACTTTCAGACCACATACATTGCATAATAATCTCCTCAGTTATCAGTGTTCACAGAGACTGCAGTGAAATTGGAAAGCTGGAAATAATCTAATAATTAAACTGTTTTAATTGCAACACAACTGTCAAGAGTAAATTAATACAACGTGCTTCTGTTAAATTATACAATGAGATAATCTGGTTTTAACATAAATATACACTCACCTAAAGGATTATTAGGAACACCTGTTCAATTTCTAATTAATGCAATTATCTAACCAACCAATCACATGGCAGTTGCTTCAATGCATTTAGGGGTGTGGTCCTGGTCAAGACAATCTCCTGAACTCCAAACTGAATGTCTGAATGGGAAAGAAAGGTGATTTAAGCAATTTTGAGCGTGGCATGGTTGTTGGTGCCAGACGGGCCGTTCTGAGTATTTCACAATCTGCTCAGTTCCTGGGATTTTCACGCACAACCATTTCTAGGGTTTACAAAGAATGGTGTGAAAAGGGAAAAACATCCAGTATGCGGCAGTCCTGTGGGCGAAAATGCCTTGTTGATGCTAGAGGTCAGAGGAGAATGGGCCGACTGATTCAAGCTGATAGAAGAGCAACTTTGACTGAAATAACCACTCGTTACAACCGAGGTATGCAGCAAAGCATTTGTGAAGCCACAACACGTACAACCTTGAGGCGGATGGGCTACAACAGCAGAAGACCCCACCGGGTACCACTCATCTCCACTACAAATAGGAAAAAGAGGCTACAATTTGCACCAGCTCACCAAAATTGGACAGTTGAAGACTGGAAAAATGTTGCCTGGTCTGATGAGTCTCGATTTCTGTTGAGACATTCAGATGGTAGAGTCAGAATTTGGCGTAAACAGAATGAGAACATGGATCCATCATGCCTTGTTACCACTGTGCAGGCTGGTGGTGGTGGTGTAATGGTGTGGGGGATGTTTTCTTGGCACACTTTAGGCCCCTTAGTGCCAATTGGGCATCGTTTAAATGCCACGGCCTACCTGAGCATTGTTTCTGACCATGTCCATCCCTTTATGACCACCATGTACCCATCCTCTGATGGCTACTTCCAGCAGGATAATGCACCATGTCACAAAGGTCGAATCATTTCAAATTGGTTTCTTGAACATGACAATGAGTTCACTGTACTAAACTGGCCCCCACAGTCACCAGATATCAACCCAATAGAGCATCTTTGGGATGTGGTGGAACGGGAGCTTCATGCCCTGGATGTGCATCCCACAAATCTCCATCAACTGCAAGATGCTATCCTATCAATATGGGCCAACATTTCTAAAGAATGCTTTCAGCACCTTGTTGAATCAATGCCACGTAGAATTAAGGCAGTTCTGAAGGCGAAAGGGGGTAAAACACAGTATTAGTATGGCGTTCCTAATAATCTTTTAGGTGAGTGTATGCATATGGTATGTTTAAAAATGGCTTGAAACAAATGATTAATTGTGAACTTCATCATAATGCTTTGGAAAGACTAAAGTATTCCAAGTGGTGTTACAGAAGATGTAGGCTACAGGTAGCGTTTTTCAGAAAATATCCAGTGACATTTAATAGCTTGATGTATTTAAAAAGCAGCAGTCCTGCCCATCTTGCTTGTCAGGTTTCTAAGATCTAAGAACATTGTCAAGCTGTTTCTTGAAGGATCCTGTAGTATTAGTGTCTAATACAGGGCTTTGGAGAGGGTTCTGTGTGCTCGGAGTCATGGAGGTGCTATGAAGGGGAAACAGAAACGAGATTGTACTTTTCACTTTTTCAAGTAGCTGTGCTTTATACAGTTTCTTATCTTAGAAAATGCCATTCAAACTTAACAATTGTTTAGTCCACAGCTACTGCAGGTGTGTTAAGGGATATAGGTAGTAAATTATATTCCTGAAACTTTTATACTGAAGTAAGTTTGAAAACCTACAGGATAAGAAATGGGCCATTCATCTAAAATAGACAGATTATATGTCATAATGGTAACCGAATGCAAATCCAAATGATACGAAAAGGTCATGAATGCATGCTCAGATATTTTTTCGGCATGATGTATAAAGTCAAAATATGGCATCAGCACAATCTGTGAATCCAGGAATGCTTAATACACACAGTTCCTACTCGGCCCGAGTGACAATTATAATTTGTTTTGCTTACAGATCAAGTCGAGAAATTTGCTTTATGCCTGGCAACCTTTCCAAAAACGAGCAACACAACCATGCAGAAAATATAAATGCTCATGTCATAACTATATATACACAGCCTATTACAAAAGGAATTGGTACATGACTCTGACTGCTGGTAATGGAGTGAATTTAATTCCATATGCTACACAGAGAGCTGTCACTGCAGCAAAGTCCCAGGAGCGATTTGGCAAGCGGAGTACATCAGTCGGAGATGAAACTGTGGATTTGGGTGTTTGCAGCTGTAACTTAAATCACAATGTTGTCCAGTCCAGCAAAGTCCAAAAAAGGCCAGGTTCTAAAGTGGGAACGAATCTTGTATTAAACTATTATGCCCCCAAAGCCACTAGACTATGCAGTGCTTCTCGTCCAGAAGATCCTTGTCACAGCAAGGTCAACTGGCAGGGTTCTGTGGTTATTGTGGGCATTAAACATATATAGGGTCCTGTACACAGCCTTCAATATTTAACCATCATTTATTAGTTGATTTTTTATTAAGGGTGCAGGGACATGAATCAGTTCAAATCGATTCGTAACTGTTCTAAGTCAAGGTGTCAGAGACAGTTTTGCTCTGGCATGGTGGATCCGCTACTGCCGGAAAATTCTGTTATTAAAAAAATCTATTGTTGTAGAGGCTGAGTGTTGATTGTTTCTTACTGTTGAATCATCACACTGAACACGGACACATGCATGACTGGGCTATTATGAAGTTGTCCCTAAGTGGAAATCCATTCTCTGAAATGATGCAAAGCCCTGAACCTGCATCAGCAACCATGGATGGCTGCTTTAATAGATTTTCAGAAACATTTGCTCGCTCGTTTCCAGAATGAACTGCAATTCAAGGCTTAGAAACTGAAAAGAATAACGTTATATTGACTCCACCGAAGAAGAATCAATGTGTTATCGACAGAAAAATTGTTAATATAAACAACAACCAGCAGAGAGAGAGAAAACCAGATAAGCCATGAACTTTACAGGTTAGAAGAAATAAGTATTGCTCAGTGATTTCTTCTACAGTCATTGACTGCTTGACAAGATGTAGAAATAAATAAGTCAATATTAAAATATATTTATGATACAAGTCACTGAGATAAACTTGATAGCAATGTTACCCAGGCAACATGAAAATTTGTATTAGTAATAATAATAATAAAAGCATTTCAGAATAAAATAAATAAAGCAACTTTCCTGTACCAAAATAGAAAATAAAAATGGAAAGAGAAGAACATTATATGTTTCTCAGTAGTTACTCATATATTCACCTATATCATTGTTTTCACTTATTGTATATGTTTTACTTTTATGTCTTCAGTTCAGTGTTACCATTACTTGTTGAAGCATGTACTGATAAAGGGATTAAAGGTCTGATGTTCGCAGTGATGATGGCTAAAAACAGAAGAAAGCCCAATTTTAATTGTCCGTTCTTGGCGGGGACCACAAATGACAAAATACAGATTACTCTGCTTCCGTCACCATTAAATCTTGCATTAAATCACCATTGTATCTTGCATAAGACGAAGATGCAGATGGAAAAAAGTATGACAAAGTTTGTGGGTGCAGTTGTCTAGATGTTGGTTAGTAATAGTTTGGTATTTCCGGGGCTGCAGGACGCAAATAAACCTGTCGAGAGTCAACTTTAGATACAAATCAGCCATGAATTGTTTCACTCTCTGTCATTAGCATACAGTAATTAGAATTACCCAAGAATAGACTTATTAAGTCATATCAGTCATTTGCAATTAGCATTCGGATGCTTTGATATACATGTCTGACATTGTGTTTACTGTTTTAGGCAGATAATTAGGTTGTTGATCAGTTGACTGCAGAATTAAAGCTTACCAAAAAAAAAGAAAAAACTAAACAAAAAAACATCAGACTGACATTACTCTTTACCCAGATCTTGATTAAGACTGCAAGGACAAATTGAGATCTGAGGAAATGAATGAGCATGGAGAAAATGGTTTTGGCTTATGGCTATGAAACTGTGATGAACAAGAGGTGTATTTCATTTTCGAAAGAACTTTGAAATACAAGGCATAAACTATACTGTGCTTCTACAATAAACTGATTTGTGACAGTGGAAATCACTTTCAAGAAACAAAATTGTTCCTGAATTGTTCCATTTATCTGCTACTCTCAGTTTTAGACACTAAATGGTTGAGATGTTGTTTTGTAAGTATTATTGAACAACACACATTTCTGTAGACTCCTATCACAGGTTGGGAATCCAGCATTTATTTATTTTTGTAATAATGAAAATTTCAGCTATTGATCCTTCCGCAACAAATCCAGATATATTTTAGAAAAACATTCAGAACCCTGGTGTATTCATACAGGTAACTCATATGAAGCCAACAGAGGTTATTTCAAAATATATAGAAAATAATATAACAAATAACAGCAATCTACAGCAAATTCTAATTCATATCAAGATTTTATTTTGCCTCTGAAAAAACATTTCATAATACTCTTAAGGAATAGTATATGTATATGTTAAACAAATTATGCAAAAGCTTGAATATACATTATTTTACCAAACAATGTTGATGATCATCAATATTATATCGAGGTAAGACAGTGTGGAAGTTCTGTTGCCATCATATCCAATTCAGACTGAGAAAACTTTATCAAACTTTAAAACTTTAAAGGACAATAGAGCTGATAGAAACCTATGGGTACGTAGGTCATACCCTATACAGAATCTAATACCACTTATGTTTACTAGCTTTTTCTATTACACTAAATCCATTTGTGTGAATATTTGTATACTGTAAACAGCTCATGGATGAAGATAATTTCAAACCTCTATCACTATTATCTAACAGTTTGTAACACAAGGTATTATACATTTGTTTGGGTTTTGATGTAGTTTTCCCTTTAAGTAGGATTACAGGTGTGTGTGTGTGTATAATAAAAAAACATATATATATATATATATATATATATATATATATATATATATATATATATATATTAAGCACATAACTATCTCTGAGTTGATCTGGCTGGCTCAAGTAGCCTACTTTCTGTTAACTGCTATTCCTAGCTGTAAAAAAAGAAGAGGTTAATGCATACAGCATGTCCTTCTATGCACCTTGGAAGACATCCAGAGAGCTCCCATTTCTTCTCAAAGTAAGATGATGACTGTATTATGCATCACTTGTACAGACGAGGGCAAAGTTGCAGGTGTTGCCGTGATGCTTCCCTCACTGTGTCCCAGAGAGAGGAGGTGGGAGCTGTTCCCAGTCTAGTATATAATCAATCAGCTGTTCCTCTCACTGATGCATTATTAATTTCCAAGGTTCTAATGCAGCAAAATGACCTTCTATTTATCATACAATCTCCCATTTCAAAGGTGCACATACAGTGAGTTAATCAAAGAAATCAGAACACTAAGCTACGTGGGTACAACCCCAACCTTTAAAAGTGCTATTATTAAGGCTTATAATTAATGTATTTATTTTATTTATGTGGTAGAAAACATATTTGTGGACTGTTGTCTTTCTAGTTTACCTAAGTGGTTAATATTCGGGAGCCTAATTAGTTAATGCAATTTTTACACATCAGTTAGAAGCTTCCATACACTTTCACTATGAAGTCAAGCTGAAGCACGACATTCTCAACAGCTACAGAAGCCATGACAGGTAAATAATTAAGTCCTAGATTAGAAAATAGTTCTACTTTGACTTAATTTGGTGGTAAGCAGAACCACCATTTATTGTAAAATCCATTAACACAAAATTCTGTTTTAAATAAATAAGTAAAGTAAGTAAGTAAGTACATCAATAAATGAAACTATCCCATTGTTAATGGTCTTAGGTACATATGGTTTGTCTTAGGAAACAAAGATGAACATTATTATGTTGCTTACGTAGATGGCTATGTTACATATGTATGCAGAGTAAGAAATAATATCCCAGTAACAAAAATAAATAAATGCAAATGTATTTCTTCACTCCCGGATGCTGAAATCTTTAATACATGACAGGCAGAATAGAAGTAAAGCCATTTCTGATTGTATGACATGTAAATTGTGTCCCCCCCAGTCTTGCCTCATTGTGAGGAGAATTAGATTTAATAGCCTTTTAATTAAATATAATTTTAGACTGCAACTCTGCATAAGCATTCATTAATTGCTGGCAGTTTTGGCCTTATTTAGACAAGAATGCTGTGTTTCAGGAGTTCATTCTCAACAGCAAAGTGGAATCTCTAAGTAAGACATCAAGTTTTCTGTCATCAGAGGATAATTTATTGATACTTGTCAAAAAAGAGGAAGTATCAGGCTAACAGAAATGAAGACAAAAGGAATGCCTGATGAATTTCCTTTGAAGTGCCTTTTATAGAAGTCCTTGGTAATACATATTGATGAACTCCAAATTGTCTAGCCTGGAGGGAAAAGAAAGTAGACTGCTTTGCATCGTCTTATAAATATTCATCACAAAAAGAGAACAGGGCTTACATCTAGGCGTGAGGAGAATGATTACAATAATATGATTGCCTCAGAATATAGATAATTAGCAAAAGATAGGACAGTGACTGAATATTAAACCCAGTGTCACATTTTTATCAATAAAAGTGGACTTTGAACATTCCTTAGCTGATGTTATTAAAAAAAAAAAAAAAAAAAACAGCTGCCCTGGTGTCTGGGGACTACAGCTGGGCATTTTATTGATTTCCCATCTCTTGGACTAATCATTGAATTGTTAGTAAGGATAGTGATCATTGTTACTTGCATGGGTTAGGAGGGAATGTATACTTTATGTAATTTATGTTTTTTTATTTGCTGAGGAGTTGTTTGTCTGACAAAAATCTCTGTGAGCAAATTAACTGATTTATCACTTCTAATATTTGCATCAGTTATATAAAATCCTTCATAGTTTATATCCACGGATAAACTTAGCAAAACTAATTAGGCTATATTTGTTTATAACCTAATAAAAAAAATATTACACCAATTATGTAACTGCAACAACAGTTGTCTTCTTAAGACAAAAACATGACTCCAAGGTTACAACGCTACACAGTTATAAAGCAGCTTTTAGTTGAAGGCCCTTGTGGGAGTAGCCCACACCATATATTTTACCTAGTAACTTCAATAGAGCATTTTTGATTGGATAATATCGTATTATTGTTCCAATTAAAAAATGCACAGGGAAGACGATGGGAGGATTCATTTACAATTTGGCCTCGCTGATGATAATCTCAAAATGCTACATTATTCTTTACATATTTGTTTTCATTGAAGGCCCTGATGGTATGCAACTGTCTTAAACAAGTTAAAAACAGCTGCAGAAAACATTATGAAAACATTCAACAATCAAATGCAAAATGTTGACATCCTGTCATAGAACAGCTGCAATAAACTGAACTACAGTTGTAAGTGATTTTGGTCCTGCTTAAAAAACTCAAAAACAAACAAAAAAATTGGTCAGAGTGTCAACTCATAAACAAAAATGCTTCCAGGTGAATGTTTGAAAGCTGCCTGTTTAATGTATTTAATGTGAATACCTATGCACCGACCTACTTTATTTTCTCTGCAGTCTACACCTTAAAATACATATAAGACAGTTAATCTATTTAAACATAGTCGGAGAAATAATCTGCCTTTATATCAAATTTTCCAGCCATATGGATAAGTGGTAGATTTCTTGTATGAAATGTCCCTTTCATGACTATTTCAGTGAGTGTTATATTCACAGAACAACAGTGAGGTATAGGGTGGAAGCAAACCAGCATTATCCTAATTTCAAAGCCTGAAACGACATCCTAAAACCCAAAATGCACTAATCCCTAAAGAAAAGAACTAAAGCAAGTTGCCAATGTTTTGTAAATTCCTGCAAAAAACCCTGCATCTTACAAGAGTTAGAATTCTGCATACCATTGATTTTTATAGGTCTTTTAAACAAATCATATTATGAGCCCATTCATGCATGCAAGCAATAATGTACTTTCTCAAATTATCAGTAAATTAAGGTGTAAAATATATCCAATGAGCCTCCACAATATGTTTTTGCAACACAACAGATCCTAGCAAGAGAAGAAAGCAATGGGTAATTGGGAAACATGGACATCTCAAAAGGTTATGCTTCCTACGGTGTTGGAACTAACGTTTACAGATAATATTTTCTTCATTAGTTCCTGTAAAAATAAGACAAATGCTCAGTACCCTTCCCTAAAAGCGGTTTGATCTTTGAGACTGGGGTGCTAATCACAAGAATGTCAGATATAGTAAAGGGCACTTCTATCTGCCCCTTAGCTGGAACATTGACTGTGTCCTCAGTATCACATGGATTCTAATTAGAGGTCTTAAAATCCTGACATCTTTTGCAGAAAAAACAAAAAGCAGTGGGAACTGAAGGGACTGCAGATGGACACTAGAGATATCCAGTAGGATGTCACAAATGGATCAGTTAGCAGTGATTAATGCTCCAGGAGAATGTGTCTAGATAAGAGAAATATGAACAAATCACATTTAAAACCTTTAGTCTAGATGAGAACAGGCATTCTACAGATTTAGGCCACCATGTGTACGCCCTGTGGAGTTTTTTTACCACTCAGGAGGCTTCAAAACCCAGCAGTGTTTTTTAAGCCTGCAACAGAAAAACACAAAATATACAATGGGGATCATGTACCTTTTGTTAATTTGCAAACAATGCCAAATAGAACAATGGATGTTTGCACAAAATGGCACCACTGTATGCTTTTGTTTTTGTTTTCTGATGTATGATTATAGAATATCTAAAAAGGATATTGTAATGCTAATTTGTCAGTTTTTCTTCCTGGAGTTCAGGGACACATTTCTTTCATGCGCTGGGATGCAAACAAGCTGGCAGTACAATTTTAAATACGCTGTAATACAATAGGGAATGCATGATTGCACACTAAATATGACTTTGGTAATAAATATAGGACATGGTAAATAAAAATAAACCATTTATATTTAGTTTGTGTTTTGTTTTAAACTCATCTACATATTTAATGCAATTAGTTTGGGTGAAAACAAATCAGACACCAGTAGGTCAAACCCTTAAATTGTGAAAACCACAATTTTACCTTCAAGATATTCATGCTTTAACCCTATGTGCATGTGTAAGAGATGTCCCCAATGACCCACAATGTGTGCTTGAGTCTATGGGGGTCTTGGCTACTCATATTTCATTAAGAAGTGTGCAATGGTTCCAGATTGTTCTTGATCGTGTCCAACAGAGTACCCAAGAGCAACCTAGCCATATGATGCACAAAATGAAAATATACTCCACAGTCATAAATACACGATAGAGATTAAATTTGATAGAGTGAGACTTATGCCTGCTTTTGGGATAGAGGATTGTGTAAAAAAAATTTCCATTAACATCAGATTTGGGGAACTTTTACTACAAACTATCAGTTTAAAGAGTCAGTTGACACACAGTTCTCCCCATAGAATAATTGCAACAGATGTCTGTGATTGACTAATATAAGTGTATGATCAGTCATTCACTTACTTCTGCGAATGCTTTCCTGGCAGCCCACACTAATCCAATCACTCCCCAGTGCTCATGAGATCTATGATGTTGTGCCAAATTGTTTGAACTGGTCCCTTTGTTTGGTGTTTGTTTCCTTTCCACATTCAAGATGCAAGATAACCTTTTGCTTTGGGTACAATTTGTCTAATTGTTTCTGCCTTTCAATCAATCATATTTGTATTTTCCTTTTTAAACATTTGTGTTTAATTTGAATTAAAAAGAGTACCAGGCATAACATTTCAAAACACTGGGAAAAAAAAGAATGAATTTTATTATCCGTTATCCTGAGGGATTATTTACTGTAACAAATATTATCGGTTTTAATTAAGGACTTTGTGATGACAAATATATTTATTAGAGCAAGAGAAATACTTGTTTTTTTTAAGAAATATATTTGTATTGTTGAACTGAGCATTATTTGACTTGGTTATTACAGACCTCTATATCCCCAAAGTATAAAATGCAAGATTATAGATATAATAGGGGGCATTAGAGAGCAAATCTCTTGCCAAGAGAAAAGTGATTATTTTTCCACTGTAGAAATGTGTTTTTTTATAATTAGATGTGGTGAAGATGAATGTACTTCCACATTAACTGTTTAAATCCATTCCACTGCGTAGCATTTATAAAGAAATATTAATATCCATACCGTATACTAGATTTTTTAATTATAATGTTATTTTATTGTCCCCTTCAAGGCAAATTCACATAATTCTATGAATTATGAACACCATTAATTGTTTTGCAGGACATTGAGAGGTAAAGCAAAACACACACATTCACATTTTATAGGGATTAATGTGAAAACAGATACCATTAAGAATAGTAAAATGCAATAGAATGTAATAAAGCGCTGACTAGATGGATATATAAAGAGAGACACTAATGAAAACTAGCACCAACAGTGGAAAGACCAACAATTTTGTTATTTATTATTTTCCCCAAAAGAAACCATAAAGATATATGTGTGTGTGAGGGAGAGAGTTGATACAGAGAACTGTGGTTACAGATGATAATCAATCAGCCACTTCTCTCATTCACTTTTTTGTGGCCTGTTTACAAATCATTAGAGAGAGAATGAAATGTAATTCAGGACCCTTTCTTTAAGATGACCTCAGGACATATTAAGCCACTTTACAGAGCATTTTGCACAGTGCACTGACAATAGATGTTCTGTTTTCATTCGGAAGCCTAATATCTAATATTGCTCTGGGATTTCGCAGCATATTTGTTTTTGACTTAAAACTTACCTCTGGTTTCATTGCATTATCATTTTGTTCAAATGTCCATGAAAGCTACACTTAGCTTAGAAATCAGCATACAAAGTGTATGCCAAATCACATCAAAGTGCACACATATAATGAGACATTTGCAAGGTCACAACTCATGTCAAGCTGAATATTCTTACTTGCTGTGACTGTGTACATCTTGTACAACACAAAGACAGACTCAATAATTTTGACCTACAACACAGTTTTCCCTTAATGGCTTGGTATATCATATGGTGTATTAGCACATAAAATCTAATTTGGGCCCTCTCTGAGGGCTGGGACAGATTTAATAAAGTTAAATGTGGCTGCTCAGTCAGCCAAAGAGGTGTGCTTAGATCCCCTACTGCTGAAGAAGCAATAAATACACAAATCTAATCACAATAATTGTAAGCCGTGTGTGTGTGTGCTTGTGTGCCTATAAGAGAAAGCATATTTTTGAAAAGTGACAGATGCTCAATACAACCGTGCAACATTTGCATCTGTTAACCAAACATGTCTTCTGCTTCCGTCTCCCCAAAATCACTTTATTATTTAAAAATTAACAGCATTAACAACAGGTTTCACAATTGAAAAACAGAACAAAACAACTATTGCACAAGGTGGTAGATGCTGCTAAACTTGGAAACCCATATAACATGCTTAAGTAATACACTTTTAATTTAAATATATCCCAATTAGAATGATCAGCTTTCTTCTGAGAATTGGGCAACAGGAAACATTATTATTCCCAAATCCGAGCACAGCCCTGAGCATTGTTTGGGTGTATTCTCACTTGTGAAGGTCAGGATATTTAACAGTACTGTGCATATTTAGCTGCAGGAGTCAGGTTCTTACTTTAATTGCTACATCTGTCCTGCTAGTTGCATGCCGGAATAACATCTGTTACAATAGACGGTAAACCTGGTGATATGACAGAAGTTTTAAAAAGTCTACAAAAAGTAAAAGACTAGATGACAGAGGTAAATATTGGAATCTGCCAAGTCAGTGCCCACAGTCTAATAATAGGCACTAAACGTGTTTGCGCACACGAGAAAGGGCCTCAGCAACACGTGGCTTTCCTGGCCATCCACACGCTGACGTAAAGCAAGCATGATTGACTTGGAATGTTAGCGTGATTACAGCACACATGGTTGGCAATACAAAGAAGGACAGGGATCCAACTTTTAATGGAAACGATGAGACAAAACACAACAAACATTGGGTACAATGTCATTCCAGTGGAACAAATGAAGACAAAGAAAACACATGTGGCAAACTATCAAAGATAAGGTAAATGCTGTTGGACAACTACAGAGAACTGTTGGCGATGTAAAAAAAGAATAATGAAGAGAGCTCTCTATGTGAACTCAGCTGAAGGCCACTCAATAATGAAGGGAGGTGAATGCTTTAGCACTGGTGTATTGGTAAAACCAGTTACATCAGACATTTATTTCTGCTTAAAGATTAGAAATGCCTCCATCAAGACAGGTACTTAAAACTCATGATTCATACGGCATACTTCTTTTGAATTAATAGCACCACATATTTATAGAACCAATCCTTTGTTTCTCTTCAGCAACACAGGATGCAGCTTATTTGCAGTACTGTTGTTGGGCTTTGGGGTTTGGATTGCCTGATATATATATATAAAAACAACAATAAAAAAAAAAACATTGGTAATGTATTCCACATCACAATTGTCCACAAATGAGAAATGTAACCTTCTGAGGTTATTCTGCCTGTATAAATGTATCAGTGGAACACTGTCCTTTTATCTGTCGTACTCTGTTCAAATGATGCAATCATGCAAAAGATGTCCATTTGAAAAGCAATATGAGGAGAGCAGACACATTTCCATTTCACTGTTGTTTCTGGAACACAGATAACATGTTTTATTATCCATTTTTTCCCCTCTCCCTAAATATACTCTTTGACATTTGCTTGCAATTATGTTGATTAAATGTAAATATGAGTATCGGTTAAAACACCACAAAAAGCAAACGAAAGCAAAAAAAATCATCTTGATAACGTGAGAATTATAGAGTCACGGCTCCAGAACAAACCTTAGATGTTCTTTAACTTTAACTGTCATCCTTTAGGACTGTTTTGCATCTTTATAAGCACAAAACCCCCAAGGTAGATCATGGAAACATCTGCTTAAAACTGAGTTGTCATTGGGGGAGTAAAAAGCAAATGATACAAATAATAAGAAAGAACACAGAGAGGGGTTCCTGCACAAGGCAGATTAGCATCTCTCGCAAATACACATACATACATAGTACATACATACATACATACATACATACAATCAAATCAAATATTACAACCCAATTTTTGCTCAAACCCAGAATAATGTCTCTTCAAAGAAAGTCTCAGTGGATCTCCTAACAAAGTACAAGTCTGAGTTGCACCAGCAGCTATTGGCTGAAGGCCAAAATGCAAAACAGGGAACCAGAATACGCAGGAACAGTACATAAATAAAAAGACATTTGGCCTTTCAGATAGTCAGTCATGAAGGGTCCTTGTAAACAACTTAACAGTTTTTATTTTCAATGGCACAAATCTAAGCCATAAGACGTCAGAGAAAGAGTGCATCAGATGTAATCATAAAGAGAGGACGGACTATGATTGAATGTTCTTTATAATTCTAAGCTATGTTCGGAGATGCTCAAGTACAGCATCTTTGTTTGTTGCATGTCCTGTGACTAATTGTGCTGGAGTGGCTTGATTGGGGCATTGTTGTTAAAGGAAAATACTAACATGCAAATTCAGAGTCTATTCAAGCACACTCCTGAGTTCTGTTAATGGGCCACTATCCAGGCCACAGGCAGGGCATTACTACCTGTTACTGCTATTTATTATATTTGGGCTTGACTTCCCAAACTGCCACACTCTAACAGTATGCAACCTTTACTGCAGGCTACAGGGATGTTTCTTGAAATGCATAATGCCTTTTCCAAGACCTCATTTAAGAGCCATCAGAAAACTGAAGCGTAATGGAACAAAGAATATCCTCCCCCTGAAAACCTTTTAAAAATGTATCTCAGATTCCTACACAACATGAATAAGCATTTGATGATTTGAAGAGTTTATGGTTTTCTGGACTTTAATCCTGCAGTCTTTTCCTATTGAAATACGGAAATTATATACAGTTCATTGTAATGACATTAATTAACACAGCCATGGCAAAACTATATCAAAACTATATAAAACAATGTAAAATAGAAACCTGCATTACTAGTCATGTCAGAAAGTGGAGGACAGACACGTATGCACTCTCTGAGAGTAATGGTACTGAGTCACATCAAGGAGTGTTACTGCAATCAGTGGCTGTCAGAACTGACAAAACTTGAGTTTTTTTGGTAAAAAAGCAAAAACAAACCAACAACGAAAAAAAAAATGCAGGTGATGTTTGCATCAACAGAAGCAGCTAGAACATCTTGATTGATGGGTGCTTAACGCAAGACCTTGTGAAAGAGGAATCGCAATGATGTCTTTCAAACTGTTTCTGTTTCGTAGGTAAACAGTAAAATCCGAGCGATGGGAATAAAGGGTAATAACATTTTACTTTTCTTCAAACACACAGTTTTATGCAGAGAAAAGTACTTAAATGAATGATCATCATTGTGAGCAACAACTGAAATCTGAAAAGATGCTTTGCAAACTTTTTCATTTACAGTGATGCTACAGTGAGGGAAAAAAGTATTTGATTCCCTGCTGATTTTGTACGTTTGCCCACTGACAAAGAAATGATCAGTCTATAATTTTAATGGTAGGTGTATTTTAACAGTGAGAGACAGAATAACAACAAAAAAATCCAGAAAAACACATTTCAAAAAAGTTATACATTGATTTGCATGTTAATGAGGGAAATAAGTATTTGATCCCCTATCAATCAGCAAGATTTCTGGCTCCCAGGTGTCTTTTATACAGGTAACAAGCTGAGATTAGGAGCACTCTCTTAAAGGGAGTGCTCCTAATCTCAGCTCGTTACCTGTATAAAAGACACCTGTCCACAGAAGCAATCAATCAATCAGATCAATCAATCAAACTGTCCACCATGGCCAAGACCAAAGAGCTGTCCAAGTATGTCAGGGACAAGATTGTAGACCTACACAAGGCTGGAATGGGCTACAAGACCATCGCCAAGCAGCTTGGTGAGAAGGTGACAACAGTTGGTGCGACTATTCGCAAATGGAAGAAACACAAAATAACTGTCCGTCTCCCTCGGTCTGGGGCTCCATGCAAGATCTCACCTCGTGGAGTTTCAATGATCATGAGAACGGTGAGGAATCAGCCCAGAACTACACGGGAGGATCTTGTTAATGATCTCAAGGCAGCTGGGACCATAGTCACCAAGAAAACAATTGGTAACACACTACGCCGTGAAGGACTGAAATCCTGCAGCGCCCGCAAGGTCCCCCTGCTCAAGAAAGCACATGTACAGGCCCGTCTGAAGTTTGCCAATGAACATCTGAATGATTCAGAGGAGAACTGGGTGAAAGTGTTGTGGTCAGATGAGACCAAAATCGAGCTCTTTGGCATCAACTCAACTCGCCGTGTTTGGAGGAGGAGGAATGACCCCAAGAACACCATCCCCACCGTCAAACATGGAGGTGGAAACATTATGCTTTGGGGGTGTTTTTCTGCTAAGGGGACAGGACAACTGCACCGCATCAAAGGGACGATGGACGGGGCCATGTACTGTCAAATGTTTTGTGAGAACCTCCTTCCCTCAGCCAGGGCATTGAAAATGGGTCGTGGATGGATATTCCAGCATGACAATGACCCAAAACACACTACCAAGGCACCAAAGGAGTGGATCAAGAAGAAGCACATTAAGGTCCTGGAGTGGCCTAGCCAGTCTCCAGACCTTAATCCCATAGAAAATCTGTGGAGGGAGCTGAAGGTTCGAGTTGCCAAACGTCAGCCTCGAAACCTTAATGACTTGGAGAGGATCTGCAAAGAGGAGTGGGACAAAATCCCTCCTGAGATGTGTGCAAACCTGGTGGCCAACTACAAGAAACGTCTGACCTCTGTGATTGCTAACAAGGGTTTTGCCACCAAGTACTAAGTCGAAGGTATCAAATACTTATTTCCCTCATTAACATGCAAATCAATGTATAACTTTTTTGAAATGCGTTTTTCTGGATTGTTTTGTTGTTATTCTCTCTCTCACTGTTAAAATACACCTACCATTAAAATTATAGACTGATCATTTCTTTGTCAGTGGGCAAACAATCCCTTTAGATGTTGCCTAATAAAAATAAATCTAATAATACCTTTTGATTTTCTATTTTAGGATTGAAAACTAAATCATATTATGCAAGAAATCACATTAACTGAGGTTGTCCTGTTGTACAGTAAACAGATCAAACTAGAACTGTCATGCTAACAATAGTAAATTAAACACAACGTGGCCCTCTGTAAAATAAATAAAATAATGCCACTCAGTGTTATCTAACAAATAAGCAGTTCACTTCTTCAAGAGAATAAAAACACATTCATGTCTTTTCGCCCTCAGTCATAATAAAACTATTATTTTCATCCGTCTCTTAGTACATACCTCATAAATTACAACTTTACAAGTGCTTAGCTCCAGGATGCAGGGCTTTAATAGCTACATTTAAAATAACTGTTTTATGATTCAGCTTGGGTTACAGATTTTCCCTGGGTCATAGCAATGGATGTCCTTGGAAATGTAGAAGTGTACATGGAATATTAAAATGTATTTATATATATATATATATATATATATATATATATATATATATATATATATATATATATATATATATAATCTGTGCAATGCACTTGTCATTTGTGTTTCCAAGCACTTTCCTCTATTCTGTAAGATAAGATACCATGAGTGGGTTCTTGTTTACCACTGGTCAATGGTCAAAGGACTGCTCAAACTCTACAGAACAATGTTTTTAAAGCATGCTGTGTCTTTCTTTTTCACTGTGAGAAAACAAAGATGAACAAAGTCACAAGTGGAGAAACTAATGACTGAAAACATTCCACTTCTTGTGTTTACAATTGGAAGAAAAAGGGATTGCAAAAATGCTTTCTAAATGCAAAACAAACAAACCAAAAAGAAATTGCAGCTGCTTTTACCATAAAGAGAAACTCTACCAAAGATGACAAGTTCTTGAACTGTCAAATGTATTGTTAGATTCATGCTCTTGAGTTACAAAATACAAAAACTCAACTAATTAAAAAAGGGGTTACAAATAAATAAAGTAATATATATATATATATATATATATATATATATATATATATATATATATATATATAGTAGAAGTAGAATATAAAAGTAGAATACAGGCCTGACAGATAAAGAACAGACTTTAAAACACAACAGAGATCTGACACAATTATGCTGCCTTCAGTGGGGTTATTTTAATAAGTAATTTCTGTATAAAACCCATGATCAAAGCCCTTGGGCAGATCTACAATATTGGAGGACTCTTCATGCATATGTCAAATTTTGTTTGTATGTTATTTTTTAATATATTTTGTGTTAACTTGAAGTGCTACGATATAATTGTTTATTGTAAAAGTTGTGCTATTTTGTACAATATACAGTGAAATAAATACATGATCTTACTTCTAGTATTGACACACTTCTACATTACTCTATACATTCCAAAGATCAGTTTTTTATATAAAGAATAAAGGGTGTAAAGAATAGGGCTAGCTATTGGGAACATATTTATATATAGAAAAAAAAGTGATAGTTTGCCTCACAGCTGGATATTGTATTGATTTTTTTCCCCTATCTCACAAGGATGAGATTGTTGAGATATGACATCTTGTTTACAAGGACATCTTGAGGGCATCACAGGTGGAACAAAAGTAAGAGAACTCCATTATACATATGTGTACTTTGTAGTATAGTATCCCAATTATATTTGTGCAAAATAAAAAAGAGTGAGAAACCTCAAAGTAGAGTGCTGTTATCTTACACTCATGCTAAATTCAGAGTGTTCCTCATATTATATTGATATGCTACTCCTATATCTACACATATAAAGCCATGTCAAATTTGTTTCTCAACATTAAAGGCTTACAATGCTGAAAAGTACAGTTTGGGTGAATTGGGAATGTATGTCAGTCTTCTTGAAAGGTCACAGGGAAAAAGTGAAGATAATTAAACCCAGCTATTTACTCATGGTTTTATTTATTTATTTTTCACCTATAAATAAATGTTTTTCTAAATTTTGTATTGTCATTTGCAGTGTCTTAATGGCAGAAACTGAATCTCATGGAAGCATTTCAAACATCCACATTTATTGAGTAAACCGGTTTTGCATTCAGCTGATTGTGATGGAGACCGTGTCTGTGTGGGTGTGTGTTTGTTTATATATGTGACAGCTCAGACAGCTACTATGCATTTGATGCATAATTCCAAAACACTGTTAGCTCCTACCTCGGTAAAGTGGAGGATATTTGCATATGATGCATCCTCTCTGCAAATGAGCAAACTGTTGTTCCTGTCCCACTCATACATTTTCAGTTCAGGTATTTTTGTTTTCCTAAGACAAACAATTATAATTCTTGCTTTGAAACAGCCCCTGCAGTGATATCATGCATTTGCGTAATGAAAAAAAAATGATACACATGTATATATTTTCATTCTAGTTCACAACCACAACATTTCAGAGATTTGTATCTTCTCCATTCTGTTGTGGAATACTTTACCATGGATATCTGCTGAATATTCCCTGACTTACAATCAAAACATACAATATAAACCCAGGATCTACTGGGATAAATCCTAAAAAGCTGTACGTTAGCGTAACCTGACAGAACAAATAATACTTGCAATGAGCTTTTCATGTAAAAGACTTTGTGACTGGATCTCTGCATGACAGAAAATTAAATTCACTTCCCACTTGTGCCACTTTTATTTATTCATACACCTTTCTGTTTACTCATTTACCACCTAAAACTAATTTATTTATCCTCAATGGGAATTTCCATTTTTATTTAATTTTTCACAGCAAGTGAAAATAACGAAAGTTGTCTTGCATTTAATGTAAGATATCCAACATAAAATGACTGTAGCATGGCCCTTTTGGGTATACACACACAGCTGCGCCTGCAAATAACTGCATAATAATAAGAGAGGCTGCAGTATGGGAGACTAAAGGAACCACCCAATGAGGGCGGCAGGTGTTACATCGAAACATGATGTGGATGCTTGCAGTCTGCAGATATCTTTTGGATTCTGCACCTGGTTGTAGAGAGCACCCAAAATCAACCAATTTCTGCAGTTAATGCAACTTCAAATTGTAGACCTCTGCCTTACTAAAATGAACACTCCAAACAGAGTGGAATAATTCAGATGAATTCACAGATTGATTTGCGGCATTCTGTGTTTTTAATATTTGGTGAATGTACTTTTGTGTGCATCCAAAAATGATACCCATTCTGAAAGACCATTCGTGTTCTTCTGCTTTGATCTGTATGTTTGTTTTTAAAAGCACTCAGAACTGTCTTAACACCATAACAAAATCTTAAGTGGATGGTATCATACATTGTATAAAATCTTTACCTTCAGAAGCAGATCTGTCAAATGAATCAGCAGAATATTTTAAAAGTTCAAATACTCTGTGAAACGTGAAAGGGGAGTAGTTTAATGTGAAAAGTATTTCAGGTTTTTTAAGGGAAAGTTGATACTTTTTACTTCACAGAATTGTTCCTCTTGAAACACAATTAGAATGGAGAATTCAAGATTAAACACCCCATTAACCTACTATTAACAAGCAGTCAACGCCTTTTCTTTCCTCAAATAAAGTGGCTTTGTGGAAGGAGTTAGCACTGACACAGAGAAGGCAAGGATACAGATTTTTATCAAAGCTACTGTTATTAACGTAATGAAACCAGAGCTACAGAAGACTAAATACAGGCTTTGTGTGTAATGAAGCAGAACCAGGTTACATCAGCATTCAGTTTCAACCAATTCACATTTCGTTAAGCTTCCACTTGCTGAAAGCCTGGTTCAAGTCTGCTTTCATCTCTTTAAAGATGAACACAGGAGTTGCAGTCATTTCTTCTCCTCTCCTGAAACATGATTTCATACAGAAAACAACTGCATTTGAAATTGTCCTTTGTTGCCTGCCCATACTTAAAGCTTTGTCCCCCTTTCATCTTTTTGTGTGTTGCACTGAAATTAAACTTATGTTAACAAAATGGAGCGAATGAGTCCGATTCTTCACGCTCACAGTTAATTTATTGTAGTAGCTTGGTTACTTTAAAGATTTAAGAATGTTGTTTATTTTTAGGAGAGACGGACATAAGTGGAAAATTACTGATAAGCAGTAGACATTAAAATGCAAGTATCGTGAGGCAATATAAACAGGAGGAAAGTTTTATGTCTGTACTGTGTTTTTGCACTTCTGTTAGGTCCTTTTTTAATTCATGTATTATAAAAGAAGAACACAAATGCCCTTTATAAAAAGTACATCTGCCTGTTTACCTGACAGGCTCACATTGTTGCCTCATACATTGAAAGTGATGACACTAAATATACTTAATGGAGATGTAAGTGATCTGCAAATCAGGTCTGAAAGAGTTTCAGGTTTCATTTACTGTACAAAATGACAATAATACACCCTCAGTGAGAACAGCCCGCACAGTGTAATGATCCTTTAAGCAATATGTGTCAATAGCAAAATTACTCTAAGGACGCTGAACAATTTGTATTTCATTAGCAAGGCCAGCAAGTCACCCTGCAGAATAGTCATACTTTCACCCATGCATGCACTAGTGGTATTCAAGTGCTACGCATCCTATTTATTTTCAAACAACTTTTAAAGTCCTTCAAATAAAAGGCACCATCGTGTTCTCTGCATGTTCTATAAAACTATTCATTAAAAAAAACACATTCCAATCTAAATACAATGTAGTGAACATCTTCCATTTTAACCTACATGCAGGAATAATAATTCAGTCATCATCACTAACCTATGGGGATGCTGTCTGAAACTTTTCAGATTACCAAAACTTGACATTTATTCCGTGATGGGCTCACAGAAGGGGGTCTCTTGCAAAGTTGTTCATCATTATTATTATTATTATTATTATTATTATTATTATTATTATTATTATTATTATTATTATTATTATTATTATTATTATTGCTATACTGCATATTATGTATATAGTGTAATTGAAAGGTTTGCAGTTGAAAGGATTTATACCTTCCATTTGAAATCATGTTATTTAGTGATTAATTCAGTTGAATACATATTGTGCACTAAAGTACTGAAGCTTATTAGCACCACAGAGAATGAAAAAAAGATTGCCTTAATATGAGATAATATTGCCTTTTTAACACTTTTGTCATAAATAGATTGTAGGCATATGTACAATAAGGATTACAAACATAATTATAAAAAAATGGTTTGAAGCATATTTAACCATTTAACTCAAAACATATAATGCAACTTGTTGTTTTTTGCTCACTGTATTTATTTCCAAGTCCATATCATTATACTGCACTAAGTATAAGCCCCTGCCACCAAACAAATAATAAATGTAATGTATTCTTGATACTCCTATAGCAGTGGTACTCAAAACTTGGCCATGTTAATGCTTTTAGAATGGTCCGTCAGTTGACCTAAGGCAATATATATATATTTTTTTTGGATTTTTTTTTAAATGTGATGATAATTATTCAGTTTGTCAAAGAAGCACATACAACAATTTTTTACCTGTCACAAGCTCTCTGATGTCTGATTGGTTACTTGCCTTATTAAGCCTTATTTGATTAGGTAATTTACTCCTTGAAGGCAGGACTATGCAAAGTGATGGCCCAGAGACCTGGAATTCCGAATACATTACACAATCAGTAGCATTGCATTTATCCTGCCTCCTAAAGGCCAGTAACCAATCAAACATCAGAGAGCTTGTGACAGATTATAATTATTTTAAACAAGAAACCTGGAAAATATAATACTGGAGTTTGGAAACATGTAAGCAGGCTATCAGCTGTAAGATCTTTATTGTCAAACAGTGGAATATAAGTAACATATACCATTATACACTCACCTAAAGGATTATTAGGAACACCATACTAATACTGTGTTTGACCCCCTTTCGCCTTCAGAACTGCCTTAATTCTACGTGGCATTGATTCAACAAGGTGCTGAAAGCATTCTTTAGAAATGTTGGCCCATATTGATAGGATAGCATCTTGCAGTTGATGGAGATTTGTGGGATGCACATCCAGGGCATGAAGCTCCCGTTCCACCACATCCCAAAGATGCTCTATTGGGTTGAGATCTGGTGACTGTGGGGGCCAGTTTAGTACAGTGAACTCATTGTCATGTTCAAGAAACCAATTTGAAATGATTCGACCTTTGTGACATGGTGCATTATCCTGCTGGAAGTAGCCATCAGAGGATGGGTACATGGTGGTCATAAAGGGATGGACATGGTCAGAAACAATGCTCAGGTAGGCCGTGGCATTTAAACGATGCCCAATTGGCACTAAGGGGCCTAAAGTGTGCCAAGAAAACATCCCCCACACCATTACACCACCACCACCAGCCTGCACAGTGGTAACAAGGCATGATGGATCCATGTTCTCATTCTGTTTACGCCAAATTCTGACTCTACCATCTGAATGTCTCAACAGAAATCGAGACTCATCAGACCAGGCAACATTTTTCCAGTCTTCAACTGTCCAATTTTGGTGAGCTTGTGCAAATTGTAGCCTCTTTTTCCTATTTGTAGTGGAGATGAGTGGTACCCGGTGGGGTCTTCTGCTGTTGTAGCCCATCCGCCTCAAGGTTGTACGTGTTGTGGCTTCACAAATGCTTTGCTGCATACCTCGGTTGTAACGAGTGGTTATTTCAGTCAAAGTTGCTCTTCTATCAGCTTGAATCAGTCAGCCCATTCTCCTGTGACCTCTAGCATCAACAAGGCATTTTCGCCCACAGGACTGCCGCATACTGGATGTTTTTCCCTTTTCACACCATTCTTTGTAAACCCTAGAAATGGTTGTGCGTGAAAATCCCAGTAACTGAGCAGATTGTGAAATACTCAGACCGGCCCGTCTGGCACCAACAACCATGCCACGCTCAAAATTGCTTAAATCACCTTTCTTTCCCATTCAGACATTCAGTTTGGAGTTCAGGAGATTGTCTTGACCAGGACCACACCCCTAAATGCATTGAAGCAACTGCCATGTGATTGGTTGGTTAGATAATTGCATTAATGAGAAATTGTACAGGTGTTCCTAATAATCCTTTAGGTGAGTGTATATATGTACATTTAGCATTGAATAAATACTGGTATTAACAACTGTACATACAGTATTGCATTTCCATTGTGTTCTCATTGTTCCATGTAGATTTTTATTACAAAAAATATGATCAGGTATATATATATACGTGCTAATATTAGGCTACATACCTACCATCATCATCATCATCATATCATATTTGCTGATTGTTCTGCATGGCATAATCTTGCATTTGAATATGATTATTAAAACATACATAAGGAAATAATTACCGTTATGGCTAGATTATTGAAGAAATTGCATTATTATTATTATTATCATTATTATTATTATTGTGTTCAGTAGGTTAAGGTAGCTTTCTATTGGCGTATTTATTCCTTGGTAGGAAAGTGATTGGTTGAAAGTGAAAACATTATCCAGGTAATGTTTTTCCAGCAGAAAAAAACAGCAGTGCCTGAATGTTAGCCTGTTGACTTGTCTCTTGTGAGACTGGGTTGGAAGATTATAACACCAATGTTGCAATCGCGTCACAGGTGAGCAGTGCCTTAGCCATGACCTTACCGTGACCTTAATGAAACAGAACAAAATAATAATGAAGTAGCTAATAAAAGATAGTATTATAAAAATTAAAACTAATCTTCTCAATATAGAGACAATACACAAAAGCAACAGCAGATTCAGGAGCTTCTTGCTCTTCTAGAGTTACTAAGAGTACAAGCTAAAGGATTTGTCAAAGTGCTATAATTATTTCATTTCTGTCTCGTCAGGTAGTAGTCAGCCCACAAGCCACCCACAGGTTTTTGAGTTGTCTACTCCGGGATGCAATTACCTTTCGGTTCCTTCCAGACCAGCAGACTCAAGCTAGGCAAACCCTACTGCTCCACACCGACTGCCCAAATTCTAAAAGGAGATACAGGTCAGTAATGTTTATCCATAAAACAGTCTCTGTGCAAATCCACAATTTGAATGTCTCTCTCTTTTTTTTTTGTAGGTTAATAATTCTACAGCCACCTGAGGAGATCGAGAGAAAAGAGCGACCATCCAACAATAAAAGTTACAATTAAAGTTCTGGTTCCAGAGGACCCCAACCTTCCTTTATCAGTCTCTGTAGTGCGCCCAGGGCCCTGCAATGATAATTACATACAAACACCTGCTCTCCCGGCAGAAAAGGGTTACTCATGGCCCCGCAATTTCATTCTTGTCGCCGGCCCACCTTCTCTGCCGCACTCAAATAAGCGCTGCTTAACCCCACCAAGGTCTGGGGCATAGCAGATGGCAATGCTCTGGTGGCCACATCAACTGAGAGCCATGCGTGTTGACCAAGCATTAAATAGAACAGAGAATAACTTGTCTCATGTACAATATTATTATAAACATGGATAAGCTCAGGAAGTCATTCAGGCTATGTTTGGCTTCCCCCAAGGCCCCTAGCAGGGATAGCAGGGTCTGATTAAGCCTCTCACATGCCCCATTACACTGTGGATGTTAGGGAGTGGTCCTACTCTTTGTAATCCTGTACATATTCGCCGAATCTGCCATGAGCTTTGATTCAAACCCTGCCCCTCAGTCACTGTGGATGCGCTCAGGGCAGCCAAAAGGTTGTATCACCACCTTCCACAATGCCTTAACTGTAGTGGGGGCCGATTGATCTCTCACTGTTACTGATCACGCAAATAGAGAGAACAGGTCCACAATAACAAGCACATAAGGATAGTAATCATCCGGATGGCCCAGGGACAAATGGTCTATGGTGACAATTTCTAAGGGATAAGACGTCCTTATCGAGACTGTGGGGCCTCCCCCCTCCGGCCACGCCTTGGCCAGGGAACACTGGGAACACTCCCCTGCCCAACGCTTCGAGTCCTCGCCCATACCATACCAAAAATAACGCTCCCACAATACCGACAAGGTCCACACACTACTGACATGACCGGCAGCCTCCTGATACTGGACCCAGACCTCTATTCCCCACACCCGGGGGACTATAATCTGTATCACTTAATCCCCCTTTACCAAGCCTACTTGGTGGCAGACCAGGACCCCCTCATGCAGCATTAACTGGGGCCACTCAGACAGCATCCATAAACAGGAAACCCTCCCTGGAGGATACTGCTGTCTTTCCACCCAGTCCCGTATTACCTGGAGGGCCTCGTCCTCCTGTTGCCTGTTGCCCAGGGGAAGTCTTCTCCCCCTAGAGAGTAAGTTGTAACTGTTCCATCTCCCACAACTTCCACGGGACTCTCCCTCACTACAGCACACACCCTACTGGACTCCTCCACACCCCTCTCTTCTGGAAGACGGGCCAAAATATGCTGGCCTATGCTGAATATCGAAAGTGAAATTGGCCAACTGGGCCACCCATCGCTGTTCCAACTGATCAGTGATCAAATATAATGGATTATTGTTTGTAAACAATCCGTACTCATGGAGGGTTCACAACACTCATTCTAAATGGCACAGATGGGACACAATGCTCCTTTTGATGGGAGAATTCAGTGATGTGGGCCCACAAAACCATCTCACTCTCTGGTGGTATCTTTACAGGGGCCTGTTGTGTCAACTGGACCGTCCCCACCAACATGGCCCGTTCTGCCTTGGCCTCCAACCTGTGGCAAACTGAAAATGCCTTTTCCCAGTCCCTTCTCCACCCAGCTGCCCCCTGAAACTTCACCCAGTGTATCTTGCCCTTCAAATAGCCATTTCCATACTGGGCCAATAATGTTCATACCTAAGATGTCTTCATGGGCACTAAGATTTCCATCAGCCACAATGACAAAACCCTTATGTGGCACTAGAATTCACCCAATCACAAAGTTGAAGACCACATAGCACACATATGGGATTTATTAACTATTTCAGCCAAGCAATATCAGCCTGATCTCCCACTATATGGGAACCCAAATGCTTCCAAAATAAGGACTCAATAAATAAGGTGACCTGAGACCCAGTGTCCAACACACAGGGGAGCACAACTCCCTCAGCCATAACCTCCATCCCCGGACATTCTTCCACTAAATCAGGCTTATGTACTGTGGAGTTAACCTCAGTCTGTCCCCCTCCCACAAGCCCTACTGTTGACGGGGATAGTAGTTTAAAGCCGGCTCACTAATCTGTCGGAGGGACAGTGACGGCACATGTGTCCCTCTTGGCCGCAATGTAAGCAGATAAGCTGTCCCTGCTCCATCCATCGAGGCTCTATTCATGGGGGCGGTATCTCCCCTCCTCTACTCGACCGCCTCGGGAGCCCTTGCCCCTCTTTGATACTTCCACCTGGTCTGGGCGGCCCAACTCCTCCTTCAACAGGCAGCCCAGCTCTTGGACCTGCTTCCGCAAGTCGTCCCGCAGCTTGGCACATGGTGTAGCTTGCCATGCGGTTGGGCTCACAGGGGTCTGCTTCACAGGGGCCACGGTAACCACGGCCTGGGCGGCAGCTTCCGCCATCTCACCCCATCCTTCTGCCTCCAAAGCCCGGGATTCCTTCTGAACCTGTCACAGTAATTCTTGCTTGAGGCGGCCCTTCACCAAGCAGGCAATATACTGACCATGCAGAGTGTCTTCCTTTTGGGCCACCCCCTGTGGTTCCTCCTGGTGCCACCTAGAAAATAACTTGCCATTAGGTGAAAGCCCCCAAAGTCACACCCTGATGTTGTTTGGTTTGAAAACATTGGGCCTGAAGCCTTGCCTTTGACCTCTGTGACCGATCCAGCCAGCAGGTTTTAGTGGCATTGGATGGGTTGTTAACCCTTTCCCTCAGCTCTAATAAAGACATTTCTCTTTTAGCTAGACCCTCCAAAGCCCCATACAAAAAGTCAACCTTCTGATGCTCACCTAATTCCTGCGTCCACAACATGGCCTGAACCTGCTCCTTCCATTCTTCGTACTTCTCCCCAGCCGCCCCTTTAAATTTGGAAATCCAAGGGACTCCCATAAACCATGGCATAACAACAGTGCGTAATACTGGCGGAACTACTGGAGGGACCACTAACGGATCTCCTGCCAAGTTTTGGGGGACCTGCCCATCCATGCTGTGCGTCTGGGGTCCTGCCAATACTATGCCAAAACCGTGTCACGACTGGTGGGGGTTCAGTGTGAACATGTGACAAACTATGTCACCTCAGTTGGTGAGCGAGAGAGGAACTCGCAACCCCCTATTTATTTTCCACCCAGGCAGGTTTGATCGGACCCCAAGACACAAACAGCTGGAGGTAAGTGATAATAACAATTATTTTTATTCACAGGTTGGTTTTCAATTGCACAGGGAACGAAGACTGTGCTTAAACAATAATGACCAGGGAATATAACCAAGATATACTGTAAATATACTAATAAAACTGCCTTTAATGATCAGAGCACAATAGAAGCAAAATACCCTACCCAAATGAAACCAAACAATAATAATATTAATAAGTGAAAACAACAAAGAAAAACAGTGAAAAATATAATACATTAGTGCATATATAAATAAATAAAAAGAAAAAACCAAAGACAATAATTGGTGATTATTCAGGTAACACCCTGTTAAATGTGCATCTGTTGACAACTGTCTGTTGTATTGCTTCTATGTACGTATGCATGCTGTCTGAGATGTAAATCCACCCCCCTGGGCCTGTACAGTGTCCGTTTTTTGTTTGTTTTGTTTTAAAAGTTAAAACAAAAAAAACTGCTATTTACTTGTTGGCCTGGCAACGCCTTTAGCATTTATTTTGCCCCCCGCATTTTAACTGCAATTCGGGTTGTTTTAAAATGAGGTTGGTTGGATCTGTCCAATCACATGTTGTCGATTGATAAGTTATGTACATCGTCCAATCACTATTCGGGTCCCCTACTCCTCAACAACCGTTGCCAATAGGTACCTAATAAAACTTGATGCCCCAAACAGTCGGGGGGTCAGTTCAGAGTGTAGTCGGTATAGGTTCATCAGTGTGTTTCAGTGCAGGGGGTACAGAGACTCTAACGAGCCTGTAAAACAAATCTGTTTTCTGTTTATCTTTTCTGGACATCGTTCCCAATTTATTTTTTTGTACTGTGTTTATTGTTGTTCATTCATTACGTTTATTTTATTATTGTAAGTCAAAGTGTAAACAGTGTAGAGTGTAGGCGGTAACCAGTGCTTTCTAAAAACAAAAACAAAGTACATCTCTGGGAATCGGGGCGAGAGGAAGGAAGGACCGGCGACTGGCAAAGGTTACATGATCCACCATCAGGCCTGCTGGTGCTGACCGGCCCGGGAGTCCGGACGAGCGGCTTGGAATAACTCGGACACAATTGCTGTGTTGTGAGGAGGTGTTGTGAGTTTGTGGTTAGGGCGTGCTTATATATTTATTTACGTTTGTCAGCTGGCGGGTGTCATGGTTCCCTAGCCTTGACCCTCTATCCCCACTAGAGGCCGTCATTGTTCCCCTGCCTTTCCCTTCTCTTCTCACTGCTTTCCTTTGTCACTCTTCCAATTAACTCTTCCCGGTCCCGGTCCCATCCATGTCTGCTGAACCAGAGGTCCCGGTCCTGTCAGCGTCTGTCGAACCAGAGGGATATGATATGATATGGAGTTGCAGAGACCTCACTGAGCCATCTCCTGCTCAAAACAGATAAAGTGGTTCAGCATAGTGAATCATATTTAAATTAACTTATGGAGGTAGCATGAAAACCAGAAGACCTGCTGTTCTTTGAGGATCAGATCTGGAGACTGCCCTAATTCCATAACTACACCACTGTGTTATGTCTGCACACTGAGTTACAGTGCTGCATTGAGTTACATTAACACACAGTTTGACAGTGTGGTTATTGTTTGGTTATGTCTGATGTAAGGTATTTTTCTGATACATAATTGATTACTGTGTACTATAAAGTACCACATGTATGACTAGAAAACGCTGTCTCAGATTTATCATTCTTAAGACAACATTGGCGATGATGATGGCTGATCTCTCTCTCCCACCACCTCCTCCTTTCCTCTCATTACCGGGCAACCCACTGATGCCATATGTTTGCTGGTTACAGTGTTTTGAAACTTACCTCATAGCGCTTAGGCTAGACGAGGGAAAGGGCACTGCTATTCCACTGCCTGGGAATGGAAGGCCATTATGAGCTCGGGACTTTGGGACACCTACGACATGTGTGACACTCCTGAACGGACACTTTTCTACTCCACAAAGCACACTCCTTCGTCAATTAATCTTAAGACAGCGTCACCAACTCCCAGGTGAGTCTGTGCAAACTTAAATAGCTAACTTTAGGGGCTTAGCCAGTTCATGCAAATTTGGGGCACTGCAAGATTAGATGCAATTGATAGAACACACAAACAATGTTAAAGTACGGGAGAGACTCTTGCTCGAGAAAGACGACCTCACTTTGGCAAACACAATTAAGCTTGCCTTTCAAGTGGAGTTTGCAGCGGAGTGTGCTGCTAGGTTGACACAGCGAGTGAGCTGCCCCTCCCCAACCAATATCTTGTACCCGGGTAGTGCATTCATGCCTGCACATGATTGCTCTGTCTGCCCTGCCCCCGACTCTAGCACTACACTGTATGACAGCAGCATCCATTACCACGGCAACAGTGTGGAGACTGCGGGTCCCGTTCCCATGCCAAACCTGCTGCAGCTGTGGGAAACAAAGGCACTTTGCCAATGTCTGCCGCTCTGCCCCAGGAGCCCCAAACAACACAGAATGTCACTCTCAGTCCCCCACTATTATCAAGAATGTGAGCTCTGGGCCAGTGAATTTCAAATCATGCCCAGTCAACCTGAGTGATGTGTGCATTCCCTTGCTATTAGATACTGGTGCCAGTGTATCACTGCTGAATGTGGACACGTAGAATCAGTTTTTCAGCTCCCAGCCACTCTCTGTGCCCCCCACTGCCCTCTGTGGATATGGTAACTCAAAAATTGATGTAGTGCACTCACTCCAGCTCAGTGTTCGCTATGGCACAATAATGCAGCTTCCATGCCACTGTGCTAACCTGATGGGACTTGATCTCTTCACCGCTCTGTGTTTCACACTCCCGCACACTGGTGGATCAGAGATTCTGCACGTCACCTCAACATGGCAACAAAAATGGCCAGCACTGTTTGAGACTGTGGGTCTCACTGACTTCATCCAACAGCCTCTGATCAACCACACCATTAGACCTGTCATTCAGCCACTGTGTCATATCCCGCTGGCTCTTTGTGAAGAGGTCGAGGTTGATCTGAGAAAACTGCTAGAACAGGACATGATTGAACCTGTTGATGCCTCCCCTTTGATCACCAACCTGGTAATCGCAAGGAAAAAGTCTGGTGTTCTACGTGTCTGCATGGACCTGCAGCCAGTGAACAATGCCATCATACCCGACAAATGTTTTCTTAACAGGACCTGCAGCAGGGCTATCTCCAGGTGCCTCTTCACCCCAGCAGCTGTAATTTCACTGTGTTTGTGACACATATGGGTGTGTTTGTTACTAGAGGATGCTGTTTGGGCTGAGTTCAGCACCCAGTTGCTTCCAGAAGGTCATGATTTCAATGCTCATTGGTATCCCCTGGGTGGACATTTATTTGGATGACATCCATGTCGAGCACCTACATGTGGTGTTCACTGCTCTGGTCAAGCACAAGCTCATACTCAATGGTGACGTGTGTCTTTGCAGTGCCATGCATTGAGTTTGTGAGGAGGCAGTACTAAAGGGACTAGCAGAATTAAAAACAAACAAATCACCTGGGCCAGATGGGATATTTCCAACAGTACTTAAAGAAATTAGGGAAATTATTTTTAGGCCACTAATTCAAATATTCCAAATGACACTTAGAACAGGGGATGTGCCAACTGACTGGAAGACAGCAAATGTCATACGAATCCACAAGAAGGGGACAAAACTGAGCCAGGAAATTACAGACCAATCAGTCTCACCTGCATCACTTGTAAAATGTTGGAAAAAATGATTAGACAGAAAATAGAGGAGCATCTAAATGAAAACCATATTCTTGGAGATAGTCAACATGGGTTTAGACGAGACAGATCATGTCTTACTAATTTATTAGTCTTTTTTGAACATTCAACTGCAGCTGTAGATCAGGTGAAAGCATATGATATGATATACTTAGATTATCAAAAAGCTTTTGATAAGTTTCCACACCAAAGACTGATCCTCAAATTGGAAGCTGTAGGCATTCAGGGTAATGTAAGTAGATGGAGTATGAACTGGTTGATGTATAGAAACAGAGGGTGTCGATTAGAGGAGTTGCTTCTAACTGGAGTGAGGTTGTTAGTGGAGTTCCACAGGGATCAGTACTAGGGCCTTTGCTTTTTCTAATCTATATTAATGATCTGGACTCTGGGATAGTTAGCAAACTTGTCAAATTTTCAGATGATACTAAAATAGGTGGCTCATCAGATACAATCTCAGCAGCACAGGCTAGTCAAAGGGACTTAGATAATATTCAGTTGTGGGCCGACACCTGGCAGATGAAATTCAATGTGGACAAGTGCAAGATAATACACGCAGGTAACAAAAATATAATACACTATATCCACTATAATGACACTATGGGAGGAAAATAACTAGATGAAGTAACGCATGAGAAAGACCTAGGAGTCTATGTGGACTCCTCACTTTCTTCATCCAAACAATGTGGGGAAGCAATAAAAAAGAACAGAATGCTAGGGTATATTGTCAAAAGTGTAGAATTGAGAACAAGGGCAGTGATGTTCAGACTGTACTGCACTAGTTAGAGCTCATCTGGATACTGTGTACAGTTCTGGGCTCCACACTTCAAGAAAGATATTGCTGCTCTAGAGGCAGTTCAGAAGAGAGCAACCAGACTTATTCCAGGTCTGAAGGGAATGTCCTACTGAGAGACTGAGGGAACTGATCCTTTTCACCCTGGAACAGAGGAGACTATGTGGGGACGTGATTCAAGTCTTCAAAATCATGAAAGGCATCGACGACTTCAAACCAAAGCAGCTTTTCCAGATCAGCAGGGACACACGCACCCGGGGACACAAATGGAAATTGGGCTTCAAGGCATTCAAGATTGAAAACAGGAGACACTTCTTTACACAGAGAGGCGTCACAATCTGGAACAAACTCCCCAGCGATGTGGTTGAAGCTGAAAATTTGGGAACATTTAAAAATAGACTGGATAGGATCCTTGGATCACTTAGTTATTAATGGACACCAAATGAGCATGATGGGTCGAATGGCCTCCGCTCGTTTGTAAACTTTCTTATGTTCTTATGTTCTTTATGGGCTACTGGTAGTCAGCTGTTGGCAAATCTCTTCTCCAGTCCAATGTCAAGGCTATCCACAGCATCCCAGAGCCTAGCTCCTCAGCCCAGGTAGCCTCCTTCTTCTGCATTACTGAGTAATACCTGAAGTATCTACCACAGTACTCAGACACCTAATGTAATGTATTGTTATGATACATCATTGATTACTGTGTACTCTCTGAGTTATCATTCCTAACATAACTCACTGCTAAAACAAAGACAATCCTTCAGTTTTTTAAATATGAAAATAGGTCTCAATGTTGCTTTGTATTCCTTTGCATCCAGGCCTACAACTCGTGGTTTTATTTATAAATTTTATTATCTCTGATCATAATATGATTGGCAGCGCTTATGCTTGCCATTTCTCAAATGCTTTATGGTCTCCGGTTCCAGTAAATGTTAAATTTGGTCTCCCCACAGCCTACCTGAAAGTTTCACAATTGGCAGCCATGTTGTCAACACTGTTTATGGTCTCACTGGCTCTTTTTTTTGTTGAATGCCACCTGGTGACTTTAGGGCATCCTATAACCATGCACCCTCTTTGACAGCAGTGCAGTATGACAAGCCACATTATCTTTTAGAGATATCTTTAATTGCATTTCAAGGTATCTTCAAATATTTTGAGAAATCTCTAAATCATTTAAAGATATATTTACATGATTTAGAGATATCTGCAAACCATTCAGATATATCTAAGTAAGGTACTTTTTAAAGATATATCTACATTATTTGCAGATATCTCTAAATGGTTTGCAGATATCTCTAAATTATTTGAAGATATCTCTAAATTATTTGAAGATATCTGCAAATCATTTAGAGATATCTTCAAATGACTTCCTGTATTTTGGCTGAGATTATCACTTCCTGTTTTCGCATTCAGTTACATCGAAATTAATTAACACGTTAACAGGAAGTGATAATCTTGGGCTACATACAGGAAGTGATTTGAAGATATCTCGGAATGATTAAGAGATAGTCTAAATAAAGAGGAAGTAATTTGCAGATATCTCTAAATGATTTCAAGACATCTCTAAATCATTTAAAGATATCGCTAAATTATAATTTGGCTTGCCATAGTGCAGGGACATTGTTTCCTGTTTCCCAATGATTATATTAGCACTTTAAATTTTGGAAAAGTTAGTGCTTTGTAATAATTTGGGCAACAAATTAGGAAATGGTTTTAGGGATACAAAGTCAAAACAAGATTTAATATTTGAATCCACAAAACCTTCCACACGTCACTTATAAAGGAACCCTCAAATGTTGTTCAGTTCTTCATTCAGTTTCACTAGAAGATCTTTAAAAGAAATCCTACATTATGTGTCCTAGAATTTTCATTCTAAATTGCACATACATGTTAAGGTAGTTTTAGGAAAGAGATGAAATAAGTATTTGACAAACAGAAACCAATTGTCCTCATCCACTAACTCTGCCTATGGTAATTTAGGCCCAGGTTGTATCACTTGCAAGTTCCAAAACCCAATCAATGGTTAGTCATTCATACTTTCACAGAAAAAAAACTGCCAACACTTAAAATGTGTATATTAAACCTTAAATGGGTATTTAGATTTCACTTCCATAAACAGGCTGTATACGAACTGCATTAAAATTGAAAAAGTGAAATCCACATTAAATTAAATAAATAAATACATAAATACATAAATAAATAGTGTCTTTCTTTTGGTGGTTTTTAAACTGAAAAGAAACTTCAAGGTTACATCTGCCTCGCAGCTGTAGGCACTGATATATTACATGGACATTATTTGGTTTTACTGCAAATTAATTCATATCTCCTTAAAGGCCAGCAGCCCTTGTTTTTGACACAGACCTACTGGTGGAAAATATTAAAATGTTTGAGTATTGGGGAGTTTTATGTCCAGGATATTATTTTTCAACTGAACCCAAAGACAGATTTTCATGGACAATTGAGCAAAAATCCCATCACACCTTGCTCCTGCTGGGAAAGTTGAATTGAAAGGAAATAAGCCATCAAGCTCCACTTACAGATTCAGTGGCATTTCTCCCCCATCCCCCCCCACCCCATACTAGCCCCCACCTAGCTGTTATGTATGGCGCCCTCTGTGAAGACCTGGGGCTGATTCTGAGATTCCAAGTCAGGAATGCTTTTAATTCAGAAGTGTATATTTTTAATAACGCAGATAAACACTGATGCCTAAACAGCATTATGGAAACAGACATGCTGTATAAAATATTTGTTCACCAGCTGGGTAAACAAGGTCCCCATGTATCTATTACTTTCACAGTTACTGAGTCAACACAATCTCAAGTGCCTCTCATGTTCCCCACCATTGACTGTGCATGATCTAACATTGTTGGTGAGCTTTCACAGCAGATAAACAAAAAGTGATTTTTATTCAGTCAGCATTTCTTGTTGCTTTTTTTCCTCGCCTGAAAGCTATCCCAGTACTAAAGTGGGTTTGTTAGCAGGGGGGGTTAGAGTCTAACCTACCTCAAATCTCAATCTGTATCAAATCATCGAGTTGCACTTCTGTTTTGTTTGGATGTATGCAGTTCTGGCTGTTACAGAGTTGCCACATTGCCTATTTGCAATAGAAATAACACTTTCTTTTTTCTTCCACTCCCCAAGAAAGTACATTACACACTTCATTTCATTTCAAAATGAGTTATTTGAAGATTTTACCAGGCAGTAATGAACATATATTACAATAATCTTGTATTCAAATAATTTCTGAAGAAATAGGACAGACTTCCTCAAATTTGTTCATTCACTTTATGTTTATACAACTACTAATAAGTCATTCTTGAATTATATATTTTTTCTGAAGAGAAGACATGATACAAGGCCATGGATGTATTTGAAGATCAGTTTCTTAGGTCACCCAGTAAAAGGTAGATGCTCTTTGATTCCATGCAGATAGCGTAAAAAAGATATGGCTCCTTAGATGCTCGTCAACCACAGTTAATTTGGTTTTTCTGTAACAGCAAGGTTATATCACAGGGGAAAGGGGACATAATGGGTAATTTTCCTCCAGAACTCAGTTACAGGTATGCTAAATTATTTAGTGGGACTAACGGCACCAACAGACTGCTGATGTGCCTCTAAAACTACCCCTTTTTTTTTTAGATTCCCCTTCAAATTCCAAAAATCACAAAAGATGGAATATAGTTACTGAAACTGCTTTGATATTGTTTTACCTAGGGCCTTTACCTTAGGCTCAAAATTTAATAATAAATAAATACATCAGAGATACTTCCCCTGAGATGTGAGAGGTACCATGTTGACAACTTAATTTTCTGTCACATATGATTTTGTTGAAGGAGTGCCGTCTGGGTGGCTACAGAAATCGAAGCTTACCTTAAACAATAAGAATGAATGAATGATTGGAATAAAAAAGAAAGGAACAAAGAAAAAATTGCATTAAAGATTCGAAGCAAAATAAGACGAATCACTTTAATTAATGTATCAATCACAGGAGCAAGGGAAGTGGTCAATAGACAGTTTGTTACACCAAAGAGAACATGCAACACAGTCAACATTCACAGGTGTTCAGAACTCATTATACTGTATATATAGTATAATCATTATTTTTAAAGCCTTTAAATAATCACATTTGTAAAGGACAAAAGGGTTCCCTAAAAACTGGACACATTCATTAAGCTGAACGTGTAGGGAGAGCCATTACGTAGGATTTTCAATGTGACCCCCTATTCTTTTCTCACTTCATTTAGTCAACTGTGGAAAGATGTTCCTGATACAAATCTGTTATCAGCATCTTGCTAGATAGCACTACATGTTTCTGATCATATCGTGATTTCTCCGGCAATCCTAATCTTTCTGCAAAGTTTTGGTAAGGTGATTGAAATGAGGTGGGTGAAGAGCTCTATTCAATTTGATGACCTCACATTCCAAAAATACATCTGGAAAAATAATGTGAAATAATAATAATAATAATAATAATAATAATAATAATAATAATAATAATAATAATAATAATAATAATAATAATGTTTAATAAAATGGAAACCGAGAATACTTGGTGCAATTTGTTTTTAATTTGGTTCATTGAAAGGGTTTCTGTGTGCTATCAACATGATTGACTTACATCATATCATTTACACATTGCATCATATCCATATTAACCTAAAAGAATCAAATACAAAACAGAGAAAACATCAATCCAAGTTACACTATCTAACTGCTATTCAAACAAATGGTACCACAACTAAAATAATCACAAATAAGTTGATCAATTTCACACAATGAAAGCTGGCCCATTTCCCCACTGTGTTATTAGTATGTTTTATGACGTGTTCATTGAATATTTCTTAAATGTTATCGATCATTCTGTTTATCCACTTTATGCACAAGATAATGCTCAGACAATCCACGACTCTCAATGCCTTTATCTAGGCTTTACATGATACTCCATGTACTGAGTCTAAAATGTAGGGTCATATTGAACATTTCAGCTTTGATCAAAATAAATCACCTTAGCTTTTCAAATCGTTATTGATTGAGGGAGACATCTGACACTGAATGATTTGATATTTTAGAAAAATGCATCACAATTTACTTTGTGTATTCATTTTAAATGGGAAAACAAGGACAATTGTGCAGTTTATTTGACAGTAAAAAAAAAAAAAACAGCTTTGAGATCAAAATTGGTCTGGATTCTCAAGCATGTACAATGTCAACCATTGTTTGGGACCCATTTATCAGGCAATCTGCAGCTTGATAATACTCATAATGGGACCATTCAAGTGAACAGGTTGTGACTAGATGCCTCATATAGCAGCAGGTTGTTGAGAAGCGTTGTCTGATAACATCCATTGTGCAATAATGAAAATCGAGGTGCCAAACCCTTCACGTTTATTCAGGCCCTTGATGAAGTGTGGCTAAGAGATAAGTTAAAGTTAAGAATTGTATGACCATCAATAGTATATCTGACAATAGAAGTCGAGTATATTTTTAAATACAGGGTATTCACATGTATTTCTTCAGAGCCCAGCTATCAGTATTTTGTGAATCCACTCGACAGCTTTTCCAGTTGTAGCTTTATTATAAGACATTGCATTTGAAAGGGGAACATTCTGCACCTTGATATACAATATAATAATCAGACGACCTTAAAAATGAAGTGGATTTCCTCCTTTTAGCCCACTTATGCCCGTGTAATCATAAAAAATACATCCTTTTTCATAAAATGTATAGTCTTAAACAACTCTATTATTGGGGCATTGAGTACCTTTTAAAAGTTGTTATTAGGTTGAAAGTACATGTCAATTTGAAATCTCTCCCATTGTGCAGTGCGTCATATTATATTCCCCAAACTTGGAAATCCGATGAGGCAGGCGTTCTCAAGCGTGAGGGTGATTAAGTAGCTGGGCGATACCGAGACAGCAACTCATAACTGCAAGAGACTCGGAGAGGGTCCTGTTTTTCACAAGCTAGGGTGGGAGCAAATCAGATGTGAGTTCTTTGCCCTTGTTAAAATCCATTTGCCACTGGAAGGTTTTTCCCTTTCTTGGGTCACTAATTGAATTAAAATGAATTGTGTATCGGTTGTATGCCGACTATGGACAAACGTGTGCTCACATTTTGATATATTTCCATATATTATTGTTATAACTTATTTTCAGCCTCATATAAATGAAGAATGGTATACTGGCAAAGGCAAACGTTACCTAAAGCTGCATTTATTGTGAAGAATAGCATCAGATGATAGCTGCATTAACAACAAAATAATCCTGCCTCACTAATTGAAATAGGCACAGCTTGATGGCCTCAGTGAGTTAGCATGTGCGAGACCTGTGAGGCCTTTAAAAGCATGTGTTAAATTCGATAATGGGCTCCTCTTTTAGGAGGTATCTTATTCCACACCTCAGGCTTTTAACAACCATTAATATATCAGTTGTTACTGAGTACTAATGTGTTTCCCTGGATGTATACCGCTATTCAAAAAGATGATGTTGTTCTTTTAACAGAGGCTTTTAGGAAACATCTGATCTATTTATTTTAAAGATAAGATGATGGACATTCATTTGAACTCTGTTGTGTATGCATGTGTGTGTGCTTTTGTCTGGGTGAACAAGTGTTTTTCAATTATTATATATTTTGAACTTATATATATTTTTTCTAAATACATTTTATTATAATTGATATAATACCAATAATAATGATAATAATAAAAAAAAACTTTCACTGTATGTATTACCCTTCATTTGACATTTGAACCTTCCACATTTGGAAAGAAATGATTACCTGCTTCCTAATCCGCACAGGTCTCATTAGCAGCCAGGCCAACAAGAATGCTGACAACTGGTCTGAAAATCCCTTAACATCTCATTTTAGCAACCTTCCCAAACCCCCAGCAGACCTGATTACAGAAGCCTAAAGGTACAGCACATGATTAGGCCGGAGAGCAGGTGTAATGCTTGGATTCCAACTTTAGTAAAGTTTACTATTATACTTCCATATAGACACACTTTACACTTTCTCGGAAAATAATCAAAGGATTACAAAATAAAATCAAATGGAATCTGACTGTATACGAGGGGGGGAGGCATGCTGGGACTAATTAGAAGGTGCTGTGCAAGATGTGCTATTAATCTTTACACAGTTGTTGAATGTCAATAGAAATGCAAAATATGTCAACGTAAGACCACATGATAGATAGTTAATCAATGTTAATGCTGTATTTGTATTAATTCCCAGCATAAGGATCAGTAAAATAAAAGATGTGGGGGGTTTGAAGTTTAGCCAAAGTAATTAAAACAGTAAAAGGGCAGTTTTAATTCGAATTAACATTCAACATAACCAAATTCGTATTACATGCATTTTAATATCCCCTTACTGTATATCTAACAGTAATTACATAGTTATTAATATAGACATGCAGCTAATTATTAAATATTAGTAATGGAAAGGAAACATTTCCTTTAATATCTGATTAAAGGGAAATCTTTGAAGTGGTGTTCTTTTTTGGAAAGATGTTTAATGATATTACTGTGAAAGAAGGGAAATAAAACCCTTTTATTTCCTTTCATCATTCATGCATAACATTACAGATGGATGACTAGTGGTCATAATGTAAAATAAGTGGAGAATCATGAACACAAGCTTTTTACATATTTGCAGAGCACTGTTTATTCTCTGGTTTTATGCAGATCTAACTGAGGTTAAACCAGCTTCTCTGCCCTTTAATGTAATATAAAGACCACTGGTACAATGTAACATCTCTGTCACTTTATACTGCACTGTCTTAATTAATTTCCATAAAGAGCATAGGAATACTATTTGTATTCATTTATTCAATTATTTTCAAAACAAACATTAAACATACAGATTGTGTGAATAAAATCTAATTTACATTTACCATTTCAAATTTCTTAAGGATTTTCCCTTAGGATGTACTTTGGCTTCATTTAATGCTTACATCAGTGTATTTCTGTTTTGTGATTCATTGACTATCACTGTGTTAATCTTGCTAAAAGAGCCCAGCCTTGCTTACGGACCAGACAGGCACACCTATATTTCCCATAAATTCCCATAAGGAGGTTCATCACAGACTGTAATATTGCGCTGATGTCAGCCACATCTTCCAACATTGATTCACTTTTGATTGCTCAATAATCTATGCTGAGGGAGTTTCCGCAGTCAGGTATGCAACCACAATCCGTTGCCATCTCCCGAGAAGACGGCAATGCAAATGTGTGTCTGGCAGCCCAACGATAACAATAATATAAAGAAAACATAGGGAGATCCAGACAAATCAGTTTACCTCATTTAACCATCAGATGTCAGCATCTAGCTGGTAGGAACGGTTTAAGGACTGTACTGCATGTCAGCATTCTTAAGTAAATTATATGAAACAGTGAAAGAGCAGGCTATTTTCAAGAAGATGAACACACTTTCTCTTCCCAGTTGAAACAATTAGGCTGTATCAGCAGAGCAGACAAACTAGAAGATCTAGAAGTTCAGCAATTAATTTGGTATATATATTGGATTTTATATATATATATATATATATATATACACTCACCTAAAGGATTATTAGGAACACCATACTAATACTGTGTTTGACCCCCTTTCGCCTTCAGAACTGCCTTAATTCTACGTGGCATTGATTCAACAAGGTGCTGAAAGCATTCTTTAGAAATGTTGGCCCATATTGATAGGATAGCATCTTGCAGTTGATGGAGATTTGTGGGATGCACATCCAGGGCACGAAGCTCCCGTTCCACCACATCCCAAAGATGCTCTATTGGGTTGAGATCTGGTGACTGTGGGGGCCAGTTTAGTACAGTGAACTCATTGTCATGTTCAAGAAACCAATTTGAAATGATTGGACCTTTGTGACATGGTGCATTATCCTGCTGGAAGTAGCCATCAGAGGATGGGTACATGGTGGTCATAAAGGGATGGACATGGTCAGAAACAATGCTCAGGTAGGCCGTGGCATTTAAATGATGCCCAATTGGCACTAAGGGGCCTAAAGTGTGCCAAGAAAACATCTCCCACACCATTACACCACCACCACCAGCCTGCACAGTGGTAACAAGGCATGATGGATCCATGTTCTCATTCTGTTTACGCCAAATTCTGACTCTACCATCTGAATGTCTCAACAGAAATCGAGACTCATCAGACCAGGCAACATTTTTCCAGTCTTCAACTGTCCAATTTTGGTGAGCTTGTGCAAATTGTAGCCTCTTTTTCCTATTTGTAGTGGAGATGAGTGGTACCCGGTGGGGTCTTCTGCTGTTGTAGCCCATCTGCCTCAAGGTTGTACGTGTTGTGGCTTCACAAATGCTTTGCTGCATACCTCGGTTGTAACGAGTGGTTATTTCAGTCAACGTTGCTCTTCTATCAGCTTGAATCAGTCGACCCATTCTCCTCTGACCTCTAGCATCAACAAGGCATTTTCGCCCACAGGACTGCCGCATACTGGATGTTTTTCCCTTTTCACACCATTCTTTGTAAACCCTAGAAATGGTTGTGCGTGAAAATCCCAGTAACTGAGCAGATTGTGAAATACTCAGACCGGCCCGTCTGGCACCAACAACCATGCCACGCTCAAAATTGCTTAAATCACCTTTCTTTCCCATTCAGACATTCAGTTTGGAGTTCAGGAGATTGTCTTGACCAGGACCACACCCCTAAATGCATTGAAGCAACTGCCATGTGATTGGTTGGTTAGATAATTGCATTAATGAGAAATTGAACAGGTGTTCCTAATAATCCTTTAGGTGAGTGTATATATATATATATATATATATATATATATAAATGTTTTTATTGTTATATTTTTAACAGACCAAAAATGTGAAGAAATACACAAATGCCAAATATTATGCTTGCCAACTTTACGAAGTAGCAAAGTTGTGATGGCCATTTCATTTTTCTGACATTTGGGACTATACTAGCTAGCTGTAAAACATTGGCATCCTACATAAGTAAGACATGAGAATCTTAAGAATTTTGCTAACAACAACACGACTTCTACAAATATATTTGTCTGTGTTTGTGTCTTCTTGCCGAGATTTTGTGTTCATTAAGAACAAATGTTTCTGTTAATGAGGGTGAAAGGATAATTATTCATTTCTAGAATCTCTTTCATGCTTTCTACATAGCATATCCCTGGGGATCTTTTGTCACTATGTGTGTAAGTCTTGTTGATGTGGAAAAAAAAAATGTTGTTCCACTTACCACAAGCGTGGGAGGAGTAAAATACATTTGGAGCAATGCCCATTTCAAAGCATCACTTCAAATTCTTGATGGGATACTGCAGCTGTTTTGAGAGCTGATAGATGATGATCTCTTGTACACATGCACATGGAAAGACATCATTATTATTCCTTATTGTCCTTGATATTTCTGGTGTGTATATTATTTGCTGGATGCCACACAGCAATGATTCCTTATGTGCCATAACCTATAAGGCCATTTATTAATCACTCACAGCAAAGAAATACATTAAGTACTAAATAATCTTAACAGGATCTAAATGCGATTAACTCTTAACCCTCTATCTTCTGACATCGCTTGACAGCTTCTATATTTTGTTGTTTCTATGGAGACGAGGATGATATATTCAACTAAAATACAAAACAACATTAAACAAAGCATATCTTCAGAGATTATTCATATCCCCCCTTTTCCTACAATAGAAGAATACAAAACAAACAACAACTATAAAACAAATATGAATGTCTCTATAGTTGTTCAGATTCTAGACCTATTTGTTCAGAAAAAAATAATCATTCAAATAAAAGAATGTCATTAAAATATAATAATGCTGGAATAATTGACCAGCTGCGATTCTCTCATAAACTTTTGTTTTCTTTAAAACAAACTGATATTTATGCAAGATTATCACAAAATCTTCCTCATGCTGTCTTGGCCTGATTTACTTTTTATGCTTGTGGGAGCCTTATCTCTTTTGAGAAAAGTAACTTTCATTTAAATACAATTGATAGCCAGTATACAATTGATGACTTGTACCGTAGGTGTATATCTTCTTTTGATATCTGTTTTGTAATGGAAAAGATAACGATTAGAGGGTTAATTTTAAGGCTGTTTGTGTTTCAATCCAATATCTTTATTATATGAAATGTATAGATTTTCAAGAGATAAATTCTTAAGGGAAGTGTACATGAAAAGCATTTGTGGATTGAAGTTTGAATTCCTTTACAAACAACAAATAAACAGATAAGAATCAATGACAATAACACAAATAAATCAGTTTATTAAACTACTCAAGTTATTCCTGTTTGTGTGTTGCTGTGCATTATTTATATATATTGCACCCCCTATGTTTGTATAAACAACTGTACAGCATTGTATAGTTGGTTTGCACAAAAATAATGACACAATAAAGATGAGTTAAACTCCACATGCAGCTTGACTTTGCTGCTCACTCATATTGCACAGTCATCATGACCAAGTGGCTCTCCGGCTGTGAGTGGAGATGAATGCATTTTGCCAGTAAGTTCATTATTAGAGCAGATGCCCAAACAGTGTGGATACTGCAGGGGCTGTGTCACACACCTGACTGAACATTAATCACAACTACAACTCCTGGGTACAGTCTCTGCAAAGATGTGGGATGCTTCAGTTTCTTTCACTGAATAGCCTTGTCCTTAACAATACATACCATCACCAGTTCTGTATATGTGTTACGGGATGCACAGTTTCTGTACAGGGGCTACAGAAGTATTTATAGCACATTATCAGGCATTGTCTTTTAATCAGCTTGTCAGATTCGCATTACATTAGTCGGCAATACAAAACTTTCTACATGTGCTCCCTAGACCTCAAAGAGATGGATTACTTTGGAAAGTGATAAAACTGCACTGTACCTCTGAAAAATCTACGTATCAAAATGTTATGTTCTGTCTCAGCTGTTTTTATTGAAAGGTTGAATGTGGATTCAGATCTGCAGCAAAAATCCTCATCTCCTTGGCTTGGCCTTTTAATGAGGCAGGAGGTGAGCCCCAGGTGGCCGGAGAGGTGATTGAGAACCCAATGTTCAGTCGCTTTCTCTTACTGGTCAATCGAGTAATCAGACCTCCCCTGGGATATGGCACTCCAGCTGTACAGTCAATTAAGGATGGGGAAAACCAACAGCTCTGCTGCATTTTAATTATATATTTATATATTGTGTATATATATATATATATATATATATATATATATATATATATATATATGTATGTATATATATGAGAGTGTGTGTGTGTGTGAGAGAGAGAGAGAGAGAGAGAGAGAGAGAGAGAGAGAGAGAGAGTATATCTTATGTCAATGTCATGTCAACCTGATTTGTTTAGTCATGTAGCCTCACAGGGATCTCCGTCATATTCATCAGGTAATGTTCAGACAAAGGAAAAAACAACTTGTAATTAAATGGATCCAAGAAAGTGCTGAGTATAGATTTCAGAACTGCCAACAGTGTATTTCATTAATACAACGTGAAGCATACGCAGCACACGCCAAACTTTTGCAGAGCACACAAAAATATTTCACAGTGGACAAAATAACAAATATTAGTACATTAATAAACTTGATATAGTGTATATACATTTACAATTATTAATACATTAATCTAAATGTGGAAACTTAAGCTTAACCTACAACTGCAAGTCATTTCATTGAAGAGTTGGGAGAGGTGGGCTGAATTGTTGTTTTGTGTTGTTCTTGGTGTTTTCTCATTATTACAGGAATCTGCTGAGTTGAGGGAAATTTGTGTTAAAAAGGGGCTCAGACTCCAAAAGGACACAATTAAAGGTACTATTATTTGAATGTTTTTAACACCAGGTAGGTGGATTACAGTGAGGGAAAAAAGTATTTGATCCCCTGCTGATTTTGTACGTTTGCCCACTGACAAAGAAATGATCAGTCTATAATTTTAATGGTAGGTGTATTTTAACAGTGAGAGACAGAATAACAACAAAAAAATCCAGAAAAACGCATTTCAAAAAAGTTATAAATTGATTTGCAAGTTAATGAGGGAAATAAGTATTTGACCCCTTTGACTTAGTACTTGGTGGCAAAACCCTTGTTGGCAATCACAGAGGTCAGACGTTTCTTGTAGTTGGCCACCAGGTTTGCACACATCTCAGGAGGGATTTTGTCCCACTCCTCTTTGCAGATCCTCTCCAAGTCATTAAGGTTTCGAGGCTGACGTTTGGCAACTCGAACCTTCAGCTCCCTCCACAGATTTTCTATGGGATTAAGGTCTGGAGACTGGCTAGGCCACTCCAGGACCTTAATGTGCTTCTTCTTGAGCCACTCCTTTGGTGCCTTGGCTGTGTGTTTTGGGTCATTGTCATGCTGGAATACCCATCCACGACCCGTTTTCAATGCCCTGGCTGAGGGAAGGAGGTTCTCACCCAACATTTGACGGTACATGGCCCCGTCCATCGTCCCTTTGATGCGGTGCAGTTGTCCTGTCCCCTTAGCAGAAAAACACCCCTAAAGCATAATGTTTCCACCTCCATGTTTGACGGTGGGGATGGTGTTCTTGGGGTCATAGGCAGCATTCCTCCTCCAAACACGGCGAGTTGAGTTGATGCCAAAGAGCTCGATTTTGGTCTCATCTGACCACAACACTTTCACCCAGTTCTCCTCTGAATCATTCAGATGTTCATTGGCAAACTTCAGACGGGCCTGTACATGTGCTTTCTTGAGCAGGGGGACCTTGCAGGCGCTGCAGGATTTCAGTCCTTCACGGCGTAGTGTGTTACCAATTGTTTTCTTGGTGACTATGGTCCCAGCTGCCTTGAGATCATTAACAAAGATCCTCCCGTGTAGTTCTGGGCTGATTCCTCACCGTTCCCATGATCATTGAAACTCCACGAGGTGAGATCTTGCATGGAGCCCCAGACCGAGGGAGACTGACAGTTATTTTGTGTTTCTTCCATTTGCGAATAATTGCACCAACTGTTGTCACCTTCTCACCAAGCTGCTTGGCGATGGTCTTGTAGCCCATTCCAGCCTTGTGTAGGTCTACAATCTTGTCCCTGACATCCTTGGACAGCTCTTTGGTCTTGGCCATGGTGGAGAGTTTGGAATCTGATTGATTGATTGCTTCTGTGGACAGGTGTCTTTTATACAGGTAACGAGCTGAGATTAGGAGCACTCCCTTTAAGAGAGTGCTCCTAATCTCAGCTCGTTACCTGTATAAAAGACGCCTGGGAGCCAGAAATCTTGCTGATTGATAGGGGATCAAATACTTATTTCCCTCATTAACATGCAAATCAATTTATAACTTTTTTGAAATGCGTTTTTCTGGATTTTTTTGTTGTTATTCTGTCTCTCACTGTTAAAATACACCTACTATTAAAATTATAGACTGATCATTTCTTTGTCAGTGGGCAAACGTACAAAATCAGCAGGGGATCAAATAAGTTTTTCCCTCACTGTACATATTTTGCCAGCACACAGTCAGACTGCTATGTAATCACAAGCAGTTCATTATTTTGTCATTGTCCTCCCAACCCCACCCCCCCATACACACACACACACACACACACACACACACACACACACACACAATATGAATGGTGAACTAGTAAGATAAGAGAAGGTTTGATTTGATCTTTGCATTGGTCGAGTCAAACAAATACTCCAGTCAGTTACATTATATGTAAATATATGTTTCCAATCCTTCGTGTCCAGTTTATATAGATGTGTGTGGGTGTAAGTGTTGCTCTAGATTAAAGGATTCAACCTCAGTGTACCTGGTGCTCCACTTGAATAACATTGTAACATTTGTGTAGGCTAAAGGGCTACACTGTTTATATCCCTGGTTGCATATATGAAATCACAAGTTTATGAAAAATAAAAATCACCAAATACTGACAAATTGTAATATATTGCCTAGAAAACACCTTTTCTGCCTTCAATAAAGCTTAGAATTTCTCTAACTCCCAGTTTTTTAAGATATTAATTAATTAGTCTCTGCTACAGTCTTGAGGAATATGAACCCTTCAAAGTAAAATTCAAGGTTACTGATGCATAAACGTAGGTCGTTATATACTGCAATCATGTGGAAAAATGTTGAAGTCATTTATTGATTCAGTTTGTTTATTGTTCTCTGAAACTCCTTTAATAACATACATATTTATAACAATAATGGTAATTATCTGGGTCTGTGGGTCTTTTCATTAGGTTGCTCATAGTGGTGTTAGTTTAAAAACAACAATTTATTAAGTACAGAATGATTTACATCATTATGTTGTCCTTTGTTTGAGATTAAGCGAAAGACGCTAAGGAGAAAAAAGTATAAATAGAAATTTGTACTGAAATAAAAGATTTATAAACATTTAGAAGTAGTGGCAGTTAAAATATAAACTTACAGTAAACACATATACTAAATAAATACATAACACTTTTCCTGGTATGTGTATTTCTTGGTTTGGATCTAGAAATACACAGTTCAGATTTCTGTACATAATCGCAACAATGAAACAAATAAATAAAGTTCTTCAGATTGTCTAAAACTGAAAGAACAATAATCCACTCAGCAAGTGTTTCCCAAGTATCACCAAATTACTTCGCAGAATCTGAGGGTGCGATGAAATCAGGGCCTTCAGTGAAAAAATGCCTGCACTGGAGTTTGAAGAACACATTTCGCAGATGTTCTGAACAAAATCCCTAAAAGTTGTAATTTGGGGAATAAAAAATATAATTATGCAATTAATTATCATTAATGTATAATATTACAGTATGCACACATATTATTACTTTAGCTGTTGGTGTTTGAGGCATAACTGTATAACAAATGTGCTCGTCTTCGTCATTGGTGCTTTTTTACCTTTCTCAATATACCCTTTGCTCTCCAGCTTTATTTTTCCACTGTATATTTCCTTGAAGTCTTTCTACCTTGAATATTTCTCTTGCTTCTTTTTAAGGCTCTTTGCGTGTTTCCATCTTGTTTTTCATACAAAGCTCCTTTTATCCTCCCTGTGTCTGTTACCCACCTGTTGGCTCTGCTTTCTATCACAGTAACTCCAGAAGCTTCTGTGACTCAGACCAGACTGCTGGGGCTTTGATCATTCATGTGACTGTAGGAGAAATGCATGCACTCCTGGAGAGCATTCCAGTGCCTCTTCCAAAAAAAAAGAGCATTGGTAAAATTCTCATCCATTAGAGCATTATGAAAACTGAAAGATCACAAGTTTGCCATGTTAATGGATCAAAGAACTACAATGCTGAATTTGAAATGGAAGAATCTTGCATTTGGGGTTTTCGGAAACTTCCCCTTATATCTATATGGATAAGGCTGACTGCTGTGAAGGCAATGTACTTGAATGCCAGCTGTATTTATATATATATATATATAAACTTGAATATATCCATATAGGAAAATTAATAAACTCATATTACTGAAGAAATGCTTGGTGGGCATTTATTGTATCATTTATAAGCACATGTAGACTCCAAACATGTTAATAGATTTCAGAATTTAATATTCATACGTTTTTAGCAGAACATTTTTGGGACATACGATTTAATTTAAAGAAACCGATGAGCTACGACACAAAATTAAACTTATTTTACATCACTGACTGGAATTCTAACTTCGTTTCTATTTGAAAGAGAGAGTGAGTATTTTTTTTAAAGGAAAATTGAATGCAGACTTATAATAAATAATGTATGGTGAGTTTAATGATACTTGAAAGAATTCACATGTACGTTTTACAAACCATTTCCTTTCATGCTACATTGATCTATTTAAAGCAGAATGATGGTAAAACTATAGATTTAACATTATTCTCAATCACTCACAGCATATGGGAAAATCAAGCATTTGCAACGATAACAGCTCTGTGATTGAAAATCTAGTTGTTTTCAATTGAAATGTCATTTAAACATTTGTGTACCAAAACCTTGTCTTCTTTTACATGTATTCTTTAAGAAACGACACTGTAGACATATAAAAATAATATAATTCATGTATTGAAACTGAATTGAGTAATGGTGCAGATTTAAGAAACATAGAAAAGTGGATGGCACTAAAAAAAGCTTTTAGTTTCTCTAAAATATAAGTATATACAAATATAAGAAGTTAAAGCTCTACATAAGCAAGTTATTCTCAAAGAAGGTCTGTTAGGTCCCTTATTCCATTGACAACATATGTTCCTAAAACCTTGCTGCTGTAATACCATTTAAATCTGCTGGCATCTGTTGATTCTTACAATAACTAATTTTCAAGTAAAATATGCTGTTATCCGCTGTTCCAATTTTTATCCACGTTAATTAAGGTTTCAGAAAAACTGCTGTTATCCTTAGATCCACAGAGTGTAGTTTATTAATATGGATATCTTCATTAAGTAGTTCAGGCCAAATGTGTGTGGTAATTGTAACATTTTCTGTTATTTTAAATTATTCTTAAGTTTAAAAAAAATATACCATTCGACACTGGCCAGCCTGTCAGGGAAAATTGTCATTATTTCTGACAGACTGTGTACAGCTTGAGGCCATACTGGGAGCTAATGATAGCTATATTATAGTATGGTGTAAATGAGTAGATATGGTATGATGGCATCTGACAGTTGTGACCAAATATTAGTCTTGTTCACATAGGGTCATTTCTGCTTAGAGTAATAAAAAGGAACTAACTTTATAATAATTTTGTATTATGAATTGTTCAGGTCCCAAAGCCAGCTCCGTCTGTCCTAAGAGAGGAATGTCAGTGTCCATATCTTTATATATATATATATATATATATATATATATAATCAGAAATATAATCAGATCTATCCATATTCAATAACTGCTTCATCCACCACAGGGTTGCAGGGAGCCAGAACCCAACCCTGCAGATACAGGACTCAAAGGATGGCACCTGCGATGGGATTGCAGTTCTTCGCAAAGGCAGAATAAATCAGAACACTTAATGTTAATGGGAAACACAGGCAAGATATATTTTCATTACTTTTTCTACTTCAGTTTTATTAGGCACCTAAGACAAACAAACAGAATGCTTTAATGTAAGAATATCATTACTTGCATGTTAAACATGATGTAGAAAGCTAATCAGTGCATTTTCCTAAGTACTTTAATTTCTGCACCATGCCCATTTTGAGTTAGTCACCATTATAGCTTCTGTTCTCTTAAATTGAATTTAGTTCGGACCTGAACTGTTCATCATTTTATACAAGCTTATTGAAAAAGCTCACCCACTGCCAGAGAACTGAGGAAACATGGAATACAGTTGTCAATTACAAATATACTTGAATGATATGGTACTGGAGGTATTCCTGAAATGAGAAACACATTGTTAGCTAACATGCAACTTTCTGAGAGGTTTTCCATTATCTGTCCAATCTGGATGAACTCAAATCTGAAATGGTGTATGTGAAGAGTGAATTTCATTGCACTAAGTGACGCTAAATTCACTCTTTACCCAAAAAGTCACGAAGAAACATGGATTGTCTGTTATTATTTAGTATTAATGTTTTTTTTCTTCTTCTTCTAAAGTTTATTTTATAAACAAACATGAGCATCACTTCCTGTAATGTGACACTGTGTTTACTGAGTAATTCAATCAAAGAACTCCATGGACATTAGCGATAGACACCCAGGGTACTGGCACAGAGCATTGCAGACCTTTTACAACTATAGAAGAACACTTTTTTCTTTTTTTTCCTGTGGACTACTAGACTGGAACTTTGGGCGAATACAGTTTTGATAGTGTACATGGAGGTTTCATCGCCTTGCCCTCTCCGCAGCATTTGACACCGTTGATCACTCCATCCTCATCTCCTGCCTCGCTGACCTTGGGATCTCTGGGACTGCTCTCACCTGGTTCTCCTCCTACCTCAGCGACCGGTCCTAGCAAGTGACATGGCAAGGCTACTCATCCACCCCCCAACCTCTCCTCACAGGCATTCCCCAAGGCTCCGTCCTGGGCCCCCTCCTGTTCTCTCTCTACACTCGCTCCCTGGGCCCCCTCATTGCATCCCATGGGTTCTCCTACCACTTCTACGCTGATGATGCCCAGATCTTCCTGTCTTTTCCCTCTTCCGACCCTCTCATCCCCTCTCGCATCTCTTCCTGCTTGTCTGCTATTTCCGCCTGGATGCACTTGCACCACCTCAAGCTCAACCTCTCCAAATCGGATCTCTTGTTTTTCCCCCACTCTTCCTCACCTTCTGCTGACCTCCCCATCTCGATCCCCTTGGAATCCACCACACTCTCTCCTTCTTCTTCCGCTAAAAATCTAGGAGTCACCCTCGATCCTGCTCTCTCCTACACCCAGCACATCACCACGCTGATGCGCACCTGTGGATTCTTCCTGAGCAACATACGCCGGATCCGTCCCTTCCTCACAGACTACTTGACTCAGCTGCTTGTCCAGTCACTGGTCCTCTCCCGCCTGGACTACTGCAACTCCCTCCTGGCCGGCCTGCCTGCATCTACTACCCGCCGCTCAAGCTCATCCAGAACTCTGCAGCTCGTCTGGTGTCTCTCTGCCCCGATTCACACACGCTACTCCACTGCTCCGCTCCCTCCACTGGCTCCTGCTACCGCCACGCATTCAGTTCAAGACTTTGACCCTCACCTACCGCTGTCTCGACCACACTGCACCGAGTTACCTTCAGTCACTCGTCTCTCCATACATCCCCTCCAGACCACTGCATTCCTCCAGTGCCAGAAGACTAACTCTGCCTCCTCTCCACTCTCCTTCCTCCAGAGCCGCTCCTTCTCATCCCTGGCCCCTAAATGGTGGAACGACCTGCCCACCGAAGTCAAAATAGCAGAGTCCTTGACCTCATTCCGGCGCTTACTCAAGACGCATCTTTTCCGACAGCACTTGTAATATTAGTCCTCTATCCCTGCTAGATAGCACTTCAGCTTATTATGCTCCTCGCGTTCTTGATTGTTTTCCTCCTTGCTCCCTTTCCCGTAGCCCTTGACTGTGACCCTACATCTTGACAGCACTTAGCTTTCACCATCCAGGATGTAGGAAGTCTCTTACTGTACTTGTGTAAATTGTTTTAGCTAAATTGAATTTGTAATGATTGATGCCTTGTACTTCACTGTATTTTTGCACTTTGTTTGCACTTATGTTGTAAGTCGCCCTGGAAAAGGGCGTCTGCCAAGAAATAAAAATAATAATAATAATAATTTATGAAGAGCATATATTTTTTCCTGTCAGTTACTGTTATTAAAATGATAGCCTCCTTCAGCAACACCTCTGTGAACTAAATTATATATTTTAGTTAATCTTTTTCTCTTTAAAATATTTTTTTGTGTATTATTAATATTCATGGGACACTAAAATAAGTTACACTAAGAAACTGAATAACGATGGCAAAGGTTGCTATTCATTAAAATAGAACCTTTGATAATAAATTGTTTGAAAATGTAACCTATTTCTTTTTTTTTTGTGTATAACTGCTGTTGCAGTTATGTATGCAACAACAACAAATAGTGCTGGCTTACTAGTTTATTTACTTATTTGTGTTTTTGTGTATGTAGGTATGCATTATTTATATATTTATTCCTTCCTGTTAACATACCTTTCTACATGGAGTTTCTAAAACTAATATCTACTGTCATTTGTTGGTAAAATGTAATTGTATCAGCTTAAAGGTTTAGTTACTTTACAGATATAAATAACTTCTTACTGCATTCTCAAGTCCATTCATTACCTTAGTCACAACAGTTGTTTTGTCTGTTTTTTTTTCACTTTTTCATCTGGGACTGTCTACCTTTACTTTTAATTATAGCCTTGCACAATGTGACAGTGTCATATTAATATCTTCCAAAAGAGACTACAAGAAAAATGTTAAAGACATTTGCAAAATTCTGTTTAAGATATCTGCAAGGAAAATAGGGTTGTATGTATAATTTTGTGACAATTTCAGGTATTGTTTTTATGTTATGCTTTTCCCAACTGGACTGGGCTTCTTTTCTGAGGAGGAGAAGCTTGCTGGTGTAATTTATCAACAGTTGCTTCATCCTGAATTGTTTTCTGATCTGTAAAAGTTTATTCAACTTCATAGTTTACACTGCGTTGAATGATACATAAGTAATAAGGTGACCTGCCATTTTTAAAATGCATACACCTTGTGTTTATTTTTACCCTGCACCATTGTATTCAATACCTCATGCTGGGCACCATATCCCCACACACCTCCAGTTTAATGAGGGTGTAATGAGGTTCCTTCCGATTTCAAGAAAAAAACATGTTGATTCTGTACACTCACCTAAAGGATTATTAGGAACACCTGTTCAATTTCTCATTAATGCAATTATCTAACCAACCAATCACATGGCAGTTGCTTCAATGCATTTAGGGGTGTGGTCCTGGTCAAGACAATCTCCTGAACTCCAAACTGAATGTCTGAATGGGAAAGAAAGGTGATTTAAGCAATTTTGAGCGTGGCATGGTTGTTGGTGCCAGACGGGCCGGTCTGAGTATTTCACAATCTGCTCAGTTACTGGGATTTTCACGCACAACCATTTCCAGGGTTTACAAAGAATGGTGTGAAAAGGGAAAAACATCCAGTATGCGGCAGTCCTGTGGGCCAAAATGCCTTGTTGATGCTAGAGGTCAGAGGAGAATGGGCCGACTGATTCAAGCTGATAGAAGAGCAACTTTGACTAAAATAACCACTCGTTACAACTGAGGTATGCAGCAAAGCATTTGTGAAGCCACAACACGTACAACCTTGAGGCGGATGGGCTACAACAGCAGAAGACCCCACCGGGTACCACTCATCTCCACTACAAATAGGAAAAAGAGGCTACAATTTGTACAAGCTCACCAAAATTGGACAGTTGAAGACTGGAAAAATGTTGCCTGGTCTGATGAGTCTCGATTTCTGTTGAGACATTCAGATGGTAGAGTCAGAATTTGGCATAAACAGAATGAGAACATGGATCCATCATGCCTTGTTACCACTGTGCAGGCTGGTGGTGGTGGTGGTGTAATGGTGTGGGGGATGTTTTCTTGGCACACTTTAGGCCCCTTAGTGCCAATTGGGCATCGTTTAAATGCCACGGCCTACCTGAGCATTGTTTCTGACCATGTCCATCCCTTTATGACCACCATGTACCCATCCTCTGATGGCTACTTCCAGCAGGATAATGCACCATGTCACAAAGGTCGAATCATTTCAAATTGGTTTCTTGAACATGACAATGAGTTCACTGTACTAAACTGGCCCCCACAGTCACCAGATCTCAACCCAATAGAGCATCTTTGGGATGTGGTGGAACGGGAGCTTCGTGCCCTGGATGTGCATCCCACAAATCTCCATCAACTGCAAGATGCTATCCTATCAATATGGGCCAACATTTCTAAAGAATGCTTTCAGCACCTTGTTGAATCAATGCCACGTAGAATTAAGGCAGTTCTGAAGGCGAAAGGGGGTCAAACACAGTATTAGTATGGTGTTCCTAATAATCCTTTAGGTGAGTGTATATAACTGTATCAAATATGTTTCAGTAAATACACTGAAAAAGTAAATGTAATAGTTCACAGTAAACACACACTAGCTTACTAGGAGAACAATTACATAGAAAACACAGTTGAATTCATATTTTTACAAAGCTGTTGGAAATCTCATGAGACTAATCCTGTATCATGTAACTAATCCATCATCTCAGCCTACAGGCAGCTACTGATGACCTATGGATGTAAAAAACATATACGCTGAAGAATCCCTTAAACCAGAAGAAACGGCAATGCACCTGACCTCAGTGGAGAAAAGCATTTCTCAGTTTGCTCAGTTTTTGTGTCACATTTGCGTAAAACCTTCATCGGGACATACATCTCATGATTGAAATTCAGGTAAGTGCTTTTGAAAGCATGGTTTTGGAGTTAGATCGATATTTAAGCAAACCGGAACTCTTAATGAAAGACTTTAATTGGAATGGCAGTGTGTGGATTGCAATCATTATGGAGCATAAAGAAATGTAGGTCAGTGAGGACAACTCATGCGATATATCCTGGAATTTAATAACAATGTGTTACAATTATTTTTCACAGTCTTGTAGCTTTGGCCTTGCCCGTCAAGGGGCCCCTTCTGTGTGATGGTAATTTGGCAGCATAGGCATGCCTGACCAGTGGCAAGCCATGGGCAGGGCCCAGTGCAACTGCCACTCCCCCTGTGACAGACGAGGCCGGGGAGGATCAGGATTTATTAAACAGACTTTCTAGTACACAGGTTCAGCAGTATTATACGATCACCAAAGATATGACCAGCAGATATTATAAACTGATGCCATTATAGTATGCAAGCTGCTCCTCACTACATCAACATCTTAGAATTCCTCCTACTTTCTGTCTCCTACTATTATTATTACTTTCTTCAACTACAGAGACTGTAAAGGTTCAAAATAAGTATCTTACAATAAAAATATCTAAATATCGTAACTGCTGCTAGGCTCACAATAGGTTTCTTGAAAAAATACCATTAAATACATACTGCTACTACTGCTAATGCTAATAATTATTATTATTATTCAGTTGATTAATAGCTTCAAATGTTAAGCTTTCATATTTCACACTAACTATCTAAAGATGATATGTTAAGATGGGTAAGGTGTAACTGCACTTCAATATTTAAAAATGGAACAGAGCTGCACACTCTGATCATAACTGATTGCTTGGGCATAATCAGAAAAGTCTTCAAACCCAACAGAAATGTATCCTAAATTTGGTTTAACAGTGCTATGGGCACACAGAATTATCTTTTGAAATTCATAATGAACATATTCTACAGGACAGAGTTCTTTATGACTAAGAACATTTTAAATGGAGGAAAGTTATTAAAAGTGTTCAAAGTCACAAGGAGAAATTCTTTGCAAACTGTATCCTTTGCCCTTATATTAATTTATCTGTGCATAACATTCAGAGCATGGGGAAGCATTAGATTTGATGAGTGAGAAATTAAAACTGCTATTTAGAAATTGAACCCTGCTTTACATCTGTCTTTCTGGCATTGAAATTGAGTTCATCCTTTTTACACAGTTCCTGAAGTCTGACCTTGGATTGCTTTGTGTAATTATCTTCTTTCCCCCTGTCATGTGGTTGGATTTGGGGTACAGTTACCATCATCTACATCTGTAAGTAGCTAATTTGAAAGATATCTACCAGCTACTGTTTCCACTGGTTGCCAATCATATCTTGAAATTATTAACTTATCAGTTTGGGGGACTGTGTAAATATAGCATGTTCAGCATACATACATCTCAGTGTGTATTTAGGAAATTAGGTTGCTAAGAGATTGAGTAACAGAATGCCCTGAAGGAGATAAAGATTTCATTGCAACCCTTATGATTAATGTTTTTATTCAAAACACTGAGAACAACAGTAATTATTTCTTTTCATGTTCAGAAAGTATATTAATAAAATATATTTCTGGAAATAAATATTTAAAAGTTTGCTACTATGATGATGCAGCACTAAGGAGTAGGCCGACTTGCACTGGTTCACTATCTTAATGCTGTAGTCTCTGTACTGGGGGGTGACATACTTTGAGGTTTGTATTTGATGGAAACAGACAATCAAAGAAATCTACTCACTCCTAGTTTTGCTTGATGGAAGTAAATATTCAGTTTTCACAAGTAACAATAATTGAAGACCACTACTACTGCTTATATGACGTCAATAATGCAGACCAAAAACCCGGATTAATCCTCATTTTGATCCACTCCCTAACAACAAATTACAAACCCAACAATTGATACTGGCTTCCCCAAGGCAAGGCAATGTTCCTTCCTAATGGAAACCTGCCATCAGGTAATGGATTGTAATTTTCTGATTGACAGGTGGTTGAATGTTTTCAGTTAATCCAGGCCCATATTTTTTCTCTCTTCTTGTTTAAATTGAACATGTGTCAATCCCCGGATGAAGCACACCAACACTCAGTCCAGTCAAACCCTAAGAGAGATCAGGATAAATAAGGAGGAGGAGGTTAAAACTTAAAAACAAGGAGGCAGAATTAAAAACAAACAAATCACCTGGGCAAGATGGTATATGTCCAACAGTACTTAAAGAAATGAGGGAAATTATTTATAGGCCGCAAACTCAAATATTCCAAATGACACTTAGAACAGGGGATGTGCCGACTGACTGGAAGACAGCAAATGTCAAACCAATCCATAAGAAAGGGGACAAAACCGAGCCAGGAAATTACAGACCAATCAATCTCACCTGCATCACTTGTAAAATGTTGGAAAAAATTATTAGACAGAAAATAGAGGAGCATCTTAATGAAAACCATATTATTGGAGATAGTCAACACGGGTTAGACGAGGCAGATCATGTAACTGCAGCTGTAGATCAGGTGAAAGCATATGATATGATATACTTAGATTTTCAAAAAGGTTTTGATAAGGATCCACACCAAAGACTGATCCTCAAATTGGAAGCTGTAGGCATTCAGGGTAATGTAAGTAGATGGATTATGAACTGGTTGATGTATAGAAAACAGAGGGTGTCGATTAGAGGAGTCGCTTCTAACTGGAGTGAGGTTGTTAGTGGAGTTCCACAGGGATCAGTACTAGGGCCTTTGCTTTTTCTAATCTATATTAATGATCTGGACTCTGGGATAGTTAGCAAACTTATCAAATTTGCAGATGATACTAAAATAGGTGGCTCATCAGATACAATCTCAGCAGCACAGGCTAGTCAAAGGGACTTGGATAATATTCAGTTGTGGGCCGACACCTGGCAGATGAAATTCAATGTGGACAAGTGCAAGGTATTACATGCAGGTAACAAAAATGTCCACTATAATGACACTATGGGAGGAAAATAACTAGATGAAGTAACGCATGAGAAAGACCTAGGAGTCTATGTGGACTCCTCACTTTCTCCATCCAATCAATGTGGGGAAGCAATAAAAAAGGCAAACAGGATGTTAGGGTATATTGTCAAAAGTGTAGAATTGAGAACAAGGGCAGTAATGTTCAGACTGTACAATGCACTAGTTAGACCTCATCTGGATACTGTGTACAGTTCTGGGCTCCACACTTCAAGAAAGATATCGCTGCTCTAGAGGCAGTTCAGAGGAGAGCAACCAGACTTATTCCAGGTCTGAAGGGAAAGTCCTACTGAGAGACTGAGGATCTGAACCTTTTCACCCTGGAACAGAGGAGACTACGCGGGGACTTGATTCAAGTCTTCAAAATCATGAAAGGCATCGACCACATCAAACCAGAGGAACTTTTCCAGATCAGCAGGGACACACGCAACCGGGGACACAAATGGAAATTGGGCTTCAAGGCATTCAAGATGGAAAACAGGAGACACTTCTTTACACAGAGAGGCGTCACAATCTGGAACAAACTCCCCAGCGATGTGGTTGAAGCTGAAATTTGGGAACATTTAAAAATAGACTGGATAGGATCCTTGGATCACTTAGTTATTAATGGACACCAAATGAGCACGATGGGTCGAATGGCCTCCTCTCGTTTGTAAACTTTCTTATGTTCTTATAAACTGTGTTGAATATTTTTTGTATAGCATCAGACTAATAATGCAGAGAGGAATCAGATATTACATTCACTTTGTACAAGGTCTATCAGAATATGTTCCTCAGTGACCACTAGATGTGAAATATTACTTTAATATTACTTAGATTTTGTGTTAATACATGTTGTTTTAAAGTACGATTTTAATCTGAAGCTGGCAATTTCTTGTCTCGACTTGTCTATAAGCTTTTGACTCGGAGTTAAAGGTAACACAATGTAAACATCTACACAAATTCGTCAAAGGGCTTTATTTGTTTATTACTCCCAAGAACTGATTAACTTAAGCGTTTGCATGTTCTGTCTTCACCGCTTTAAATAGGGTTTGCATCTCCACAGATCATTAAATCTACAAGTATGTGAAGGGCTATAAATGGGCACTGGCTCTTCCATAGTGCTGCCGGAGTGTCCCTTTGTCCTTGCTCTGCTGCAGGGCCCTGCTCTATTTGTCTCTGTCAGAGCCGTGCATCTCAGCCCCTGTACTCTGGGGGCCCCGTCTTCAAGGCACATCAGTGGTAAATGGAGGTTTTACAGGATATTGACTGGCCCCACATGTATCTCAACCGGCCCTCCTGTAAAGGGGAATGAAGCCATAATATTTGTTTCCTCCGAGGTTTGTGTGGTAACCTATGTGAGGTGAAACATGGGATAATTAAAAAAGGAGACTTAAATTAAAGAGTTTGATATGCATCACCCAGTGCCATTGCCTGTGTCTTGGGAGGTGTGAGTAGGAGTTGATTGAGTTTGTGCAGGTTTCCATCTACATTAGTTACTCAAAAATAAGGTTGTAAGCCATAAATAAGCCATATTGCCTTTGAGTTAATATGAAGAGAAATGTGTTTTTTTGGACTGGTACACTATTCATTCAAAGAAGTTCAAAGGTGATCAGTTTGTTTCCTGGCAGTGAGCATTTCATGGTAGAGATAAATCCTTTCAGTTAGTCATGTTCTCAGCAGTGTGCTCATCTATTAAGATATCGGTGCATAAAGGGTATAGTCATATTGATCCTAAGGGTGTGTAAATAGTCCCTGAAATATCTTCATGTTCTTTAATTGCTAGGAGGTTAGGACAGATTACTACCAATATAGTCATCTATCATTTGAATGAGACATTTAAAATGATCACTTATGATGTAGTGTTTCTTAACATATGAAATCAAGGTTTCCCCACTATAAGATTCCAGTACAAAAATGTATCTCCTGGCCTTTAATTTTCAATTTAGAAAGGTACATGGTAAGGTTATACATTGTGTAAACTAATCTATTCATATTAGCACATGACATTGGTAAGATTTTATATTTCTATTAATCTTATATTGAGTGTATATCATGCTGCAAAATAAACTCCTTTAGGAAATCAACATTTATTTGCCTTTTTTTGTAAGTTATGTTTTTAGAACTCAGAAGATGTATAGTCTATCCCGACTCTCCAGCTCTCCATGTGTATTTCATATACGTGACACTTGCCCCTTAAAATACCTGCCAGCAAAAATCAAAGAAGAAGCAGGGAAACTGAGCTGTCATGGAGTTCTCATCTGCAGAACGTCAGTCTTCTCTTGACAACAAATTTGGGAAATTGTGGAGACAAGGTCTTTGGGTATGATCGGCCTTTTCCGAAGAGAACCCTCTTCTGTGCTGGTGGGAAAAAGTATTTTTTGTGGTTGGACATGACAGAACCACTGGGGGGTCAACACCTTGACAATAGTTGTGGAGGAGATTGCTGTGTGTTACAATCAGAAGGGTGAACCAATACGTTCCAATGTGTGAAAAATAAGGAACAGGTAAACCTGTCTTTTATTCGGCTCTACTGCTCAATCTCTTATACTTTATCTTGTTTTATTTGTAGCAGATTACTGTTAAATTGAATGTCTTCACTGTAATGCAGTTTAGGTGTTTAATTAATACATTTTTATCACTATATGAATTGAACATTTCCACGTTTAAGGTAACATTTAATTGTTTAGGAGATATATTTTATGTGTTGTTCCGAAAAGTAGGGGTGGGCAACATTGAGTAGTATCTCCCATTTTAATTACCAAAGAGCAAATCACTTTCTAGATTTCTCTGAATATTTACACTGATGTATGAAAGAGTGTGGCTTGTTTTTGTAGGGGAAGTGAAAAGCTTATCTACTTTGGTCTTCTTGTTTGAAGTGACTTTTTATTAGTTATCATCAAAATGCATCAGTTTTATTTCTTTTAAGGTCAACTGTAGAATGCTTTCACTGTATTGTTCTTTTATAGGCGAGCACCCAGGGGAATGAGACCAAGTCTCCCAGGGAAAATAAAAATAAAAAGAGCACACATTTATATGCTGCACAAGTATCTTTATCCATCAATCGCTTTAGCTACCCCTTTATAAATCTCAAAAACAACAACACACATCTTAACTTATTCTCTTTTTCATGTGCTTTGAAAGTTTTCTTTCCTTATGAAGACAAAAAGCAATCTTAAGCCAAAGAGAACCATTGTCAATAACTTTATTTGTAGTACCATGATGAAATTCCATTCCATTAAGTATATTCGATTTGTATTTTCGGAATATTTGTTCTAACCAATTTTCTGTCCAATAAGGTTCTAAGAATGCATGTGAATAAATGGTTTATATATGTGTTTGTAATTTTTGAATGTTTTCCAATTACCATTTTCCTCCTTATTAATTACATCTATATGATGACATTACCACCCTTGAAGACCCATTGATCAACACATGTATTTATTTTCTTTACATTGGTTGCAGAAAAACAAACAGTATAGATATAGTGTCAAATGGAGGGAGGACACAACCCTTATAAAGTAATCTTATACATGGAGGTCTCACTTAACACGGTAGATACATTCCTGAAAATGACTGTGCTGCTAAAACCATGTAAAACAAAACCCATTTCTCCCATTACTGTTGCAAACCAAAATAACTAAACATATTAACCTTATATATAATGTATGTAATAAATACATTAATAGTAAACAAACGTTGTGAGATCATTTACCTTAAACAATACCTGGAATCCGCTTCCAAAATGGTGAGCGAGAATGCAGTGAGTGACTTAAAGCTATTCTTGGTGAGGGACAGGGTCATCGACATCGGTGTCCACACACTCCCGAACTGTGTTGTTTGGAAACCTTGACCACGCTAAGATAATTTTTTCCTTAAATTTACTGTGTTGTTCTGAAACCGTGGTGAATGAAAGCGTGTTTTAAGCGTGACCTCCCTGTATGTAGAAAGCCCCCAGCCACCTAGCCCCACCTACACTTGCTACAATCCGCTGGTGGCGTGGTCTGCAATAAAACTTGCAAGTTCGGGAGCCTATCTTCACTCAGAGGATTTTTCAGGAAGAATCCCTACAGTGCAGTAACACTATGTGTAGAAGACATTACTTATGATTAAAAATGTTATCTCTGTAGGCAGCAAATTGTATTTTTTGAAGAATGTATACCTCCTCACTAAGAGGAATCTCAGAGCAATAAACAGAAACAGTAGATAGTCAATGTATTTCTGTGCGAGTGATGACATTATTAAAGAAGTGTGACTTGCATGTAGGATACGTCCCTGGTCAGTTGTACTGTCAATGAGAAACTGTAATGTGTTTGTACACCGAATACATCTGCAGCTAATGCAGTTTCATTCTGCTCCTTGTCCAGTCGGCCCAAAGAATAAAATCTTCAAAATTAATTTCCTACATTCTGTTACACGGTAAAGAATTCAATAGCCGGTGGAATGTAAGATTTAATTAGCATATCTTTAAATCTGCCAGGTTGTATTTCAAAGAACAAATCAAATCATTTTCTTGCACCTTGGAAAACGAACCTTCCTGACCCAAGAACGAAATTAGCTGTTGGCATTTAAACATAATATAAAACAATAATATAATACATACAGTAATAAAAATAGAAATCTGTAATACTTTGTCGTAGAAACATAGCATATTAATCTCTGTTTATTTACCTTCTGTGCTACATTATATTTAATTTAGTATTTGTAAGTGATGCTGTATATCACTGAAGCATCTGAAACACTGCTCTGCTGCTGCATATTGAAAACTACTACTGTTTTCCATTTATTACACACTTGCTTCTGCATATAGTTTCCCACCCTGGTCATTCCTGTCCTCTCCACTCTCCATACCCACTCTGAATCTGCCTCTAACCTACAGCTCTCTTCACCTGCTGCTGCCTACCTCTGGTCTCTTGTTTCTCTCTCAACTCCTCTTCTACAAATCAATTTGTCACGCCTTCCCTCAAATGGCAGACTGTCCAGGGTCTCCGTTTTTCCTGGCTGGCCCCAAAGTGGTGGACTGAGCGGCCCATGAGCATGAGAACCCCACAGTGTCCTTGGTTTGCATGACATTTCTAGACCAATGTGATCTTTTACACTTTCATTTGATTGTTTTCATTGTCAATTTGTTTTTCAGGATTATTTTATAGTGTTTTTGTTACCCACACAATGGTGTATACATGTTGTATGTCTGGTATTCAATATATTTAATTCAATTTCCTTTCCAGCTGAAAAAATATGGGGACTTATGATTCTTATGAGCAGGGAGACTTTTACTTGTACGGCCAATGGCAGTACTCTAGGTGGGTGTACACCAGGGAAATGTTGTTGAAATAGAGACAGAGTAAACGAGTTTGAGATTTTGACGTTGCACTGTACGTTCATTGTTATGGCAAGCCAAATTATCATTTAGAGATATCTCTAAATGATTTGCAGATATCTGCAAATCAATTAGAAATATCTGCAAATCATTTAAATATATCTCATTTAAAAGTACATTTAGAGATATCTCTAAATGATTAGCAGATATCTCTAAATCATTTAAAGATATCTGCAAATCATTTACAGATATCTTCAAATGACTTCCTGTTCATTTAGAGTTATTTGCAAATCATTTAGAGATATCTTTAAATGACTTCCTGTATGAAGACCAAAATTATCACTTCCTGTTAACTTGTTCATTCATTTCTATGTAACTGAATAAGGAAACAGGAAGTGATAATCTCAGCCAAAATTTGAAGATATCTCTAAATGATTTGCAGATATCTCTAAATCATTTATACATATCTTTAAATGATTTAGAGATATCTTTAAATATTTGAAGATATCTTTAAATGCATTTAGAGATATCTCTAAATGATAATTTGGCTTGCCATACATTGTCGAACGCAACCAGTGAGGACAACGCAATAAAAAGTAATGTTCTCTATTTCTTTTTTCATGTCAGTCAGTCTTTCGCTCTGTCATATCGCTGTATGTTAGGAGTCTGTGTTAGATGCAATTGCAGCTGGTCTACAGCTTGATACAATATTGGAGCATATCCTCAATGGAGATTATTAGTGGAATTGAAAAAAACAGACAAACAGTGATGTACTAGACTTGTGACATGGAACTTTTTTAATTATTAACTTCTAAACTTTTATCTTAACACTTTTGGATGAAATATAGAACTTTGTCCTCGGAATACTGCTGCTAGAATACTTATGAAGAACTATCATTCTTAAAACATTGGTCAAAGGCTTAAAGTTGTGAACTGCTTTTCTGTGGGCTGTGCGATTGATTTTAAAGCCATACCTACCACCTCCAGGAGTCCCCATTGATTTTGTCTATAGCTGTCTCCTATGTACCTGTTGGAGGCAAGGAAGATAAACATATTCTGAATTCCTAAATGAGGTTTACACTGTTATTTTAGGTTCACAGTACCAGAGGCATGGTAAAAGCTCAAAGCTAATTCTGAATACAGTTTCAGCAGGGACTGTACAGCAGAAGGCTCGATCACAACAGAAAACGCATAGATCTTACGATGCAAAGTCGTGAAAATTCTGCCTCCAAATACAGTAATAGAAATGTTGTGTTGAATTGACTGTGTTCTTAAGGCCAAGTGAAACAATTCCTTCGATATGAGAACATGAGAACATAACAAAGGTGACAAATGAGAGCAGGCCTCTTGATCCATGTACCACTTTTGGATAAAGATAAACTGAAAAAATATCAGAGCTTGCTTTATATAGCTTTATTACTATAGCTGATAATGGTCTTCAAAACAAACCGAATTCAGTGAACTGCACAGACAATAAGGGCTCTGAATCGTTAATGTATTGCAGGGCATGCACTTTAATCTAATTACATAATTAAGTTTGAACCTTTTTAGTCTAGATTTTGAGCAATGACCTTTTTCCCTAGATAGCAGACTACTCCTAATTTGACCTAAATGACAACACATTACATACAACCTTTGTAAGACATTGGCTTAAATAGGAATCATATGAGTGCAGCTGTAAAGTTCCTGCGAATGTAGAGCGATTGTAAAAATGTAAAATATAAACATAATTTCATGTATATGGATTGAGTTACCTTATAATGACAAATGTGCATAAATCACTACCTTGTTTGATAGTTCTGATGGCCTGACCTTGCCCAGAGGATAATTATTTTAATAAAGCTATATATTACGCTCACCCTCTTGTTATTCCAACACTACAAAAAAAGTTACCTTATGTTTCAAATCAAGGATCACAGGTGCGCTCTCACTACAAAGCCACCCGCTCCAATTTTCAGGTCTAAAAGGTTGTCATTCCAGGGCATCCAGCCGTTATCACACTATTAAATCCAAATGGGTTTTGTCATATGGTTTTGTTGCATCCGAGAATAAAACAACCTTTGTTTGCGAAATTGACGGCTCTCAGACCATAGAAACTTTATGGGGATCGTTTGTTAAAACTGCTGTTAAAACTGAGACTTGGTTACCTGTTTTATTCTTCTTGATTTTATATTCTAATATTGACACCAGATTTTGTGTTTTTACCCATATTACATTGTTGTTGTTTTTTTTCCTTTTTTCCTTTGTCAGTGATGTGTAAATACATCACAGCTTTGCTCGGCTCGGAACTGTCCTATTTCAAGGCCCAGTTGTCAGTTTGACTGCTCTTTTCATTTGGTGTATCATATCCTCTCAGTCCACTACTTTATCACCTTCCTCTCAAGTTGAGTGGCTACATAAGCATCTTTCACCTAAGGCAACAGTGTGGCAAACACCCATGGTTGTGATTTCATTTTCATAAAAGGGGATACAGTGGTAAAATCTATGAAGTAACACTTTAAGTTGGTTATATGAGAAATGAGGTACAAAATAAAAGCATTAATACCATTCCTAACACCAAGATAACTGGAACACTTGTGCACAAAAGACAAATACATATTGGATGAACCCAATACATCTAAATCATATATAAATGTATTGCATGTATTACACATTGGTTTTGTTAGTGAATACTGCTGGATTTTACTGCTATATTATCTTGTTCACATAAAAGTATTATTAACACAGATGGTGAATAAATAGCTTTTGAAAGTAGCCTTTAGGTTCTAAAGTTCATTGCCTATTAATTCAGAATAATAAATGTGATGGCACAATAAAGAGCCATGCTTGGCAGAATGTTGAAGGGTGAATTAAATTTATCTAAGGAAGTAATAATAAACAATTCAGCTGTGATTTGCTGAGATGCAGAATGGGCTACAACAACATCAAATCTGAGTCATGATACATGTCTGCAATTGCTTCTGGATATATTTGTTTGGACGACTGAATTACCACTTTGTTTTAATGTCCAGATCAAGTAAGCTTTTCTTGTGTTGACTTTACAAACACAAACCAACATCAGCTGTAACTGAAAAACATCCAAATTGGAATATCTCGGCAATTCGGATCACGGGGCGGCTCGGACCACACACACTCTGCAATTCTTGTGATTGGTTTCTACTGTAATTACTTTTTTGGGGTAGATCATTAAGTTTTGAACTGGTGCACTACAGCCCAGTGACCAATACACTCAGTGTCCAATACAAAGTCTTGTGAGCATGGACCACACCTGTAGTCATAACACAGATATATCAGTTTGTACCAAATTGCTTCCACTTGTGTATTCATTGAAATATCGACAGTGTGCAACTTAATTGACAGATCTAGACAAGTTTAATTACTGAAATTAGACTAGACAGAGATAAAACAGAATATAAAATCAAATGTTGAAAAGTGCTATAATAAGGCCTGGAAACACATAAATATATAACTACCTATGTGAAGTACAATGTATTTGTTGTGATGCCGAATGTTATTTGTTAGACTTCTGAAAGGTTCGCCTTCGAGGTTTGCATTGTATGTGCTTCTACTTTGAAAACATAATAATGTTGGCTTTATTTGTGCGCGAACACATTAAATGTGTCCTTCCTCCAGCAACTAAAGACTACCACATGGGTATCGTGTTCAATATCAGCACCTGAATAAGTGCAAATTATCTGACACTTAACCTTTTGTTTCAGCATCAAAAAGAAAAATATTTGAATTGAGGCCGTTTGATAACAAGTATGAAATAAATAAATGATGAGCGTGCGAGAACATGGAGAGTTGAGATCTCTTCCTTTCTGAAACTCATCCCTGCTCTGGATTTCACTACGCTTCCCCCCTAATGAAAATATCTGCGGAGAACAGAACACAACCCATGAGCAGAATGGTGTTTTATCGTTATTTATAGCATGTGTGTAGAAAACGCCACTTGGATTTTCTCCCAAATCTGAATTACAATTTTTCCCCTCAGAACATTCTTCTGTTAGAGAAATAAAGACATCTTGAGCTCAACTTCAAACACACTCTTCAGTAAACAGCAACTGTGGAGAAACTGTTTCATGTGTGCCTCTGGGATATTATTAAGCCTCTCTGGTAGCTCAGACTGCTGAAAAAAAGGATAAGAGAGGTAACTCCTGTCTATCTGCCTGCCATACAAATAACTCGAGAAGCCCAGATCATACATTCCTATAAGGGCTATTCATGCAGCAACCCAGCAAGCTAAACCAGAGTGAATAGTTCAGCATGCCTTCTTAGACACAAACAAAACACTTTGGATACTTTAAAATGTGTTTTATTCTGCCTGCAATTCCCTCCAAAATTATATTTGGAATTAAAGCCTATCAGCTCAGCCCAGTTATGAATCATTTGCATGACAGCAGAGCTTAGCGACCTAATAAGGAGTTGACCTTTCCCTCACCTCCTCCTTCAATATGAATTACATGGGCTATCATATCCATACAGATGTTCAAAATATTATTATTATTATTATTATTATTATTATTATAGAATATTAACATCCATAACAGTAATAATTATATATATTTAAAGACATTTCAAGAATGTTCATTGATGTATATTGTTTGGTTTAAGTTAGTAAACAAAAAAATTATAAAAAATTACCAGATCATTATAGCTACATGCTTTCCACAATTGCATTAGCATTGCAAATCACAGTAAAAGGAAAGGAATACATTATATTTATTTTATTGCTTAACATTGCTGATAAGCAGAATACTGTGCAGATATAAAGTTGTGGGAAGGTGTGTTTGTGTTTTTGTATGTGTGTGTTGGGAGGGGGGGGCATGCTTTATCTAGTAATCAATGCACATTGTAAAAAGTGAATTCTTAAACATTAGACATATATTTTTACTTTTCAATCCCCAATTGGTTTTCAGATGGTTTCAAATCACATAAACTGACCTTTTTCCCCCCCAACAATATTGTAAGAGATATGTTGCCAATTGATGGAGGAAGAGAAAAAAAAAAAACTATACTACCTACCTGATCCAATGAAACCTTATCTTGTGTTTTGAATTTCTGGGATGAAGGTCATAGATTTTGGTCCCTAGTAAAATTTAACCTTTTATGTCTGGTCAAAGGTCAACAGATTGAAGTCAAGACAGATTTTATATTTACCCAAGCGGCCATGGAGGAGAGACCATGTCTGTGCCCAAGCCGAATGAAAAATCCCCCCGTAGGTTTCAGTGCTTCGATAAGCTCAATTTATTCTTCAAAACCCCCACATCATGTAAATGAAATGCAAAGCAGGAGGTGATAACCACACCACCATTTGCATTTCAAGATTAGTCTCTCTGTGTGAGGATGAGTGTGTTTCGTTTGTGTTTTACGTCATGATTACATGTTGTATCCTTCTCTGGGGCTATGTTTTCAGCCTCAAACCTAGACGCTTTTCACCCCCGAACAGGCACACAGTATTTCATGTCCATAAACTGTTTATGGTGCTATCACACCATTCCTCTGAGTCATTCAAATTGTACCAAATACAGTTCATCACAAGCTTCAAATATTCTTTTAGGAATCTGAAGAGTTTTACAATGGTATAGTCCAAAATGATAAATTGTTTTTTAAACCATTGTAAAGTACAAGCCCATTGGAGTTTTGGTACCAGTATGTGTTCAATATATACTGTATTTGCTTTCTCTGGGTGGAACTATATGATATTATGAAATCCAGTTATATTGGTGTACAGCAGAAAAATGTATTAATCTCTGCAACAAAGATTCAGTGACCTTTAGTAAGAGTTTGATGGCTAACATTACTGGCAACAGTGACTGAAAAATAAGTTCTGTTGTATCAATATCCATAGGTAAAAAAACAAACCCCCAAAAAGTTAATCTTTCAACCTAAAACTTTGACTTGCATGTCACATATCATATTGCCATTTGGGAAATATATTCAGCCGGAGGGATGCTGTAGAGCAGACTTCAGCTGAAATCATGTGTTGAGCAGACTGTTGCAACTCCTTATTCAGTAGACTAACTAAAGCACCTCTGTCAAAACTGCAATGATGAACTCAACATCCAGAGAATTAACTCGCATCAGATGAACAGAACACATCTCTTTGGTTTTGGTAAAGCTCCACTGGCTTCCTGTTTCTTTTAGATTTGATTTTACAGCACTCCTGACTTTTTGAAATCCTCCATGGAACGGCCCCATCTTATTTCTCTGAAATGGTTTCTGAGTACGTCTCCCCATGAGCTCTCCAGTCTACTGAAGCTGATTTCAACAACCTGCTTGAAGATAGCATGGAGCTGAGTACCAACAAACCCTTAAGAGCCCAAAACTCCTCGCATCTCCTTACATCCAAATGACAAAACTCAGACATTTAAAATTAGCAGATAGCAATGAATATGTTTTTATTAGGATTATGAGTTTGTTTTCTTGTGTGGTTTTGTTTTTGGTTTTGCTTTAAGGCCTTTTTATGTTAGTACATGTTTTGGGGACTTGTTCTTGTTGTTGTTCTTGTACTTCTTCATTTATACACTCTAGCATGCATAGTTTATTTATATGCATTTCAGATAATTCAATGTTGCTTATTCTACAATGACTGTTAATCCTAGTTTCCTGATGCCCTGTAAAAGCACTTGCAATGTGTGCTTGAATGAGCATCATTTTGAGAAAGCAGCTAGCTTGTAAAACAATGTATCAGTTGCTGTAGTTTTGACAAGTCAACCCATAAACATGAATTATTGATACAATTTGTGGAAGGGATCCTTCTAATAGTAGGAAACTTACAGGCCTCAACAATTTGATTACATTCTACCGGCACATGCTGTCTGCTCAGTACTGTTGTAAAGTAACTGCAGGTCATTTTCTACTTCTGAAGTCACCCCAATATAGAATAATATGAAGAAATGGTAAAAAGCAAAAATGGTCTTGAAAGGTGTATTCCTACATCAGGAATCTGAGGTACTTATGTCAGCATACTTATGTCAATTATATCTGTTAGCTCTGGTTATTTATATAACATGGCCTAATAGAAATGAACCCCCCCCAAATAGATCCCACTGGTAAACATCATTATGTATCTTTCTATATGTAGTCAAAAGCTTTGGGATTCATACAACTTTATAAGAAACTTTCAGCGCTGTAGGGCAGTCCATTAATATGATTCTTTTTTCCTTCTTTTTTTTTAAATAAATACATTATTCAAGACATATATTTCAGTGAATAGATCCAGGAAGTTCTTATTAAATTCAGTTACAGTTTTTAATTGAATCTCAAGAACATATGGATATATTATATGATGTAATAGTGAGAAGTTTCAATACACAAAAAAGTAGATGCTGTATATAACATAACAACAAAACACAATGTAATGCACATAACACAACACAATGCACATAAAATAACAATGTACATACAATTATTCAAACAACCCTCCTTCCTCCCCCTTCAGGTTTTGAAATGCATTAAATTTTGTGTGTGTGTGCGTGTGCATGTGCGTGTGTGTGTGTGTGTGTATGTCCCATCCCCTCATATGTTTTGAAATATATTGTAAAGCATTATTTGTTGTCTGTTTATGCTGCCACATTATATACAGATGGGTGACAAATTAAAGGAAAACCCAACATACACTCACCTAAAGGATTATTAGGAACACCTGTTCAATTTCTCATTAATGCAATTATCTAACCAACCAATCACATGGCAGTTGCTTCAATGCATTTAGGGGTGTGGTCCTGATTAAGACAATCTCCTGAACTCCAAACTGAATGTCTGAATGGGAAAGAGAGGTGATTTAAGCAATTTTGAGCGTGGCATGGTTGTTGGTGCCAGACGGGCCGGTCTGAGTATTTCACAATCTGCTCAGTTACTGGGATTTTCACGCACAACCATTTCTAGGGTTTACAAAGAATGGTGTGAAAAGGGAAAAACATCCAGTATGCGGCAGTCCTGTGGGCGAAAATGCCTTGTTGATGCTAGAGGTCAGAGGAGAATGGGCCGACTGATTCAAGCTGATAGAAGAGCAACTTTGACTGAAATAACCACTCGTTACAACCGAGGTATGCAGCAAAGCATTTGTGAAGCCACAACACGTACAACCTTGAGGCGGATGGGCTACAACAGCAGAAGACCCCACCGGGTACCACTCATCTCCACTACAAATAGGAAAAAGAGGCTACAATTTGCACAAGCTCACCAAAATTGGACAGTTGAAGACTGGAAAAATGTTGCCTGGTCTGATGAGTCTCGATTTCTGTTGAGACATTCAGATGGTAGAGTCAGAATTTGGCGTAAACAGAATGAGAACATGGATCCATCATGCCTTGTTACCACTGTGCAGGCTGGTGGTGGTGGTGTAATGGTGTGGGGGATGTTTTCTTGGCACACGTTAGGCCCCTTAGTGCCAATTGGGCATCGTTTAAATGCCACGGCCTACCTGAGCATTGTTTCTGACCATGTCCATCCCTTTATGACCACCATGTACCCATCCTCTGATGGCTACTTCCAGCAGGATAATGCACCATGTCACAAAGGTCGAATCATTTCAAATTGGTTTCTTGAACATGACAATGAGTTCACTGTACTAAACTGGCCCCCACAGTCACCAGATCTCAACCCAATAGAGCATCTTTGGGATGTGGTGGAACGGGAGCTTCGTGCCCTGGATGTGCATCCCACAAATCTCCATCAACTGCAAGATGCTATCCTATCAATATGGGCCAACATTTCTAAAGAATGCTTTCAGCACCTTGTTGAATCAATGCCACGTAGAATTAAGGCAGTTCTGAAGGCGAAAGAGGGTCAAACACAGTATTAGTATGGTGTTCCTAATAATCCTTTAGGTGAGTGTAAAGTGTCTCAGTGACGTGTTGGGCACCACGAGCCGCCAGAACAGCTTCAATGCTCAAATGATCAACACTTGATCACTTTAAAAAACATTTAAATGTTGATCCTGGAAAACATTATAAACAACATATTCTCAATTCTCAGCTTAAATTATAGAAAAATAGGGAAAATTGAGCAGAGCTTCATCTGCAAAGCACACAATGGCAAGATAGTTTGAATAGTCTCCTCTGGCTTATACCTGTACAGTACTGTGGTGAGGATTTAGCACAATGCATACAGGAGGTATGGTCTAAGCCATCACATTTAAAAGCAGTGTATATTGGAGAGGAGAGCCATGCTGGAGGACAGTCAGCAGTAGCCTTGGCACAGAGGGTGTTGTTCTGGAAGATACATGAGTCATGGCCAGGACCCAGAAACTGAGCCGCATTATTTGTTATTATGTTGTTGGCACCACAGACAACCCACACATAAATGTGCTCCGTCTCAGCTGGTGGTGCTGAAGCCTCATGTGTACAATCGATAGCAGCAGGCAGATTGAGGAATGGAGCTATTTTATCAAATGTCATTTTAGTCTGGATTTCAGGCCCGCTTTGGGGAAAGACTGTACACTCGCTGCGGCTTGAAATCAGAGTTTACAGACAGCATCTAGAACACCTCGGTGGTGCCAATCATTACATCAAGGGTCTGAAATCCGAAGGGCTCACTACTGTTTCATAGGGACTGCAATGGCTTTTGTATTTGACCTGTTGCTAGGCTATCTCCAGTATGCTGCAACAAATTTAGTTTTATACAACCTCACTATATAAGGTACAAAATCTGTAATTATCAGTACATAGTTTCTTCCAATTCCTGTTTATACCAGCCAAAATACATCACATATGTAGCACTACATGTTGGTGGAGTGACTCAATCAGTGTCATAACTATTGTGGATCAAGCAAAGTCTAAATCAAAGGAGCACAGAAGTTATACAATTCACACCGTGGTGAAGTTGCCTTTGTGGTTTCATTGATTATGCAAGTGTTTCAGCAAACTCCATCGAACGCAAGCACATAATGCAGGGTGAACTAATGTATTTGGGAACCCCATGCCCTATGATGGCATCCCATCTTGAAACAACGCAGATCTACGAGACCTACTGTTATTTATACCATTTGCATTGCAGGGTTCTTTGAAAATTAGACACAGAAAGTACCATGAAAGATATTGCCACAGACATTTCGGAGGAGACCTGTGGAAATAATGTTGCTATGTTTTCCTAAATTGCCAAACAAATGAGGTTCGTAAGGGGCTTATCTGTTTCTGTGCGGAGCTGTATAGAAATAACAATGAAATGGGAGCTTACAAATTGACAAGCAATTTTTTCTTCTTTCAAAAATATCGTTTCATTAATCTGAAATAGTTTCAGGGGTTTAAAAGGCTGTTTACTGTTTAGGCAGCAATTTAATGAGTACAATTACCTGTATAGAAAAAGTAATTATTACTAGTTATGACCCTGAAAAGCATTCTTCTTGTTCAATGTGCTTTCACTTTTAATGTGTGACAATTCAAAATAATTGTAATAGATGTAATGACTACAAACCCTCTCTTTGTGATACACATACATGACATTAATCTCTGCAGTGTTGTAACTGTATCCCAGGTGAACGTCATCTTTCTAAAACTGTTTTTTTCATTATCCATATTTTTTTTTAAAGGGAGCAGAATAGCATTGGTTTAATGTGAGATCTCTTAAGAATGCTTATGGTATTTACTACTAGTTCTGGAAAACAGAAATTAAGTGTCTTGACGTACCGATAATAAATCATAATATATGTTTATATCTCAAGGTCAGTTTTGAAAATTCATTATTTAATCTCAAGTGGATTCTTACAAAGCAACATTCATAACACATGCTTATTATTAGTAAAAAAAAAATCTTCTCATTTAAATGTATGATTTTCTCTTGCTTCACATTCACAGTTTTTAACTCCTCGCAATTTTGAAATCAGAATCCCTCTCAGAAAATTCCATCATCACGGTGGTTGAGATTGGCTGATAACCTTTCTTTGGGTATGTTGTTTAATCATGGGGGAAGATCATCCATTGGCTGACTCTTCACACATTAAATAACACTGTAGGTTGCTCTCAACTCTGCTAGGTCAACCTTGGTGAGATTAAAATGCAAGTATTAAGTATTTTTAAAAGAGGGTAAAGTTAAAGAATATCCCTAAAAATAACTGAATAGGAAACCCAGTAAACTGAAAATTATTAGAGTAGCAAATTGATAGGAGACTAATTTGTATTTTGATGTTTACTTACTTTAATAAAATGCCTTTTTATCATTTCAGTTCTACTTATAGACAGCTATGAGACTGGAATTAAGTACCGTGGAAGGTATTCCATCATATTTTTTTCAATATCTTTACATGTTTTAAATGTTTATATAATATTGTGATAATATATACTTTGTGGTACTAATGTGCACTATAGTGTTATTTTAAATGTTGTATATCAGATATAAAGTACTTTTTTTATATTAACCTTGAGTTCCAAAACTGCAAGTCAACAAGTGCTGTCAAAAATTCAAATGTAAATCATTTTACTTCTCTTGCTGTCAGTCATACAGGAAACCTCCGACGAGAGCAAGAGTTTAGTGAGGTTGACAAAACAGAGACAATTTTAGGTGGAGGTGCTCTTACGCATGGTTATTGTGTGTCAATCTAGTTAGTTTTCTGATGCAGTTAAAAGCTACTGCCACACCTCCCATTTTCTTAAGAGCTACCATGATAAAAATAAAATAAAATAAAAAACAGCTTTAATTACGAGCTTCAAAAATCAGAGAAACAAAGGCACACTGGAAAAACCTGCCATTTGTCTGGAAAACTGGGTTGCCAGCAAACCCAGTGTAGCTTATAAATTCAGTCAGAAGAGCAACTGTCACCACAGGTGTTCAAATATGTATATTGCATTCATAATACGGCACACTTGTCTTTTAATAAAACACTTATTAAAAATAATTCAGTACATTCTAAAGCATGTAATGAGACACTGAAAACCAATTAATATGACATGTTATAGAGCAAGTGATTCAATTTTGTTTGGTTTATTCCATAATATGAAGAATAATGCACTGTATTAAGCCTTCTTGTACAGTGAGATCACATACTGATTTAGTAGTACATTTATTTTGATGTTTATGTAAGAAGACAAGACACTAAAATCACAGTCAAAAGACATATGCATTGTAGTGACACATCTGCCTTGGAGAAAAGACTTGTTTTGTGTGCTAATTAATATGATCAAATCAAATAAAATACATTAAAGTCTCATTTTATGTATATCAGTTTTGGTACCCTAAACACACATTGCATTGATCTGTTTACAGTGATGAAAAGCTTAAATATGAATAATTAACAACATACACCTATACATTAGCTTAAATTGATAGTTTAAAAATAAATAAATAAAAAATCCTTTAAAACCCACTGTGTATGAATTAACCTAATCCGTGAAGTGTACTATTTCCAAAGTATGTTTGTGCTTGCACTGGACATCAAAATGTTGCCACACTTTTTTTTTCTTCTCCTGGAATTTAGATGAAAAGGTACAGTGTTAATTAACACATGATGGCTGCATGCAGTGCATATAAAATAATTGCCTCTGAATTAACACATTTTACATTTCTTTTATTTCCTCTGTATTATACATTCTATTTGAAATGACTTTCTGTGCAGTTGAGCAACTATACAAAAAAAAAAACACTTAAAACCGTTGTTGTTATAAAAGCTGATCAGCATGATTAATTGATATATAAATATTATACAGCTGTACTGTTGTCAATCAAAAAGGGAGAAGCAGTATAGTGCTAAGAAAATGTGTTGGATCTGTTTGTTCTGCTTATCTTTAATGACCATATCATTGATTGTAACTGCTTGTAATCCATCAGATTAATGAGTGGAAACAGACAAGCACTTCTTGAAATTAGTCTCCATGTTAAAGGAAACTGTAGATTGGATCTGAAACGGCATGATTTATTAATGGTAATATGACTATTAAAATGTGCATGCATGCGTTCAGCACTACAGATGTCATTCAGTGAAAGATCACGTCAGCAGAAGATCTTCATAAAAAAATTCAAAAGCAAATACAGACTCAACTAGAACAGCCAGGACTTGTTTGAATTCCTTCGACCACTTTTATAATTGGTTTTATTCCATTTATGAAATACAGTAAAGCTCTGTTGTAAAAAATGGTCATATGATGCTGACTTGCTGATGATCATTTAAGATGACAAAGGTGTTGTTCCTTGTTGATGGTATTCACTGAATAAAACATTGGTTGAATTGAATGGTCTTCATCCGGCATGGCCTGTTACATTTTGAAAAGGAACTCTGAAATGTTGCCAAAGGCTATCTGAACTACCAGTAATAATGTGCTGACATTTATGTCATCAATCACTGGCTGCTATCTGGTCCCCCGAGCAAAACAGTTAAAAAAAAAAGACAAGGAAAAGAAAAAGCTGAGACCAAACAAAAAAAGTTTGATTTAGTGGAGCTGATGAGGAATTTTAATTAGCAGTAATTGATTTTAAAGAGGAAATTATGAGTTTTTCTCTTCAAGCTTGTAACATAAAACACTCTAATGAAGAGTGTGACAATTTGAACTTCAAAATTCATTGTTTATTGATTGCCAATTACATGCAATCTATATTGTATTTCCAAATGTATATAATGCCACAACTGACGGAGAATCTACTAGTTTGAATTCCAAAGTTGCAAGACAGATGCTTACAACCGATCAATATACTGAAATTTTGACTTACATTGCATGACTTTACTTTCAATCTCCTGCTTTTTGCTCCATTGTAGAATGATTTCCACGTAGCACAATCTACCTTTTTTGTTTATTTTATCATATTGTGAATGCTTGATGGGTTTATGATGCAGTCATTATTACCTTATAAAAAAAGCATTGTTAAATATAATGTTAAAATGTTGTTGAAAGCAGCTCCAAATGCTATCACTTGTAATCTGTAAGTTAACTGACTGATATGTATTGCTATAAGCCTTTATCCTTCTTCAGTTTACCCCACTTTTTTTTTTCTTTCTTTGTTTTTACATGCATTTTTAAGGAGCACGGTTCACATTTACCAAATGGTTTGCACTTCAAGCTTTTCTCTTATATTAGAAAGCGTGTTGCTGCGAAGCCACTTAAGCTTCTTTTCCACTTGAGTTGCTATTGGCCGGCTTCTGCCTGAATCAAAATTATATTATTTTCCACAATAAATAGAGACGATGAGGAAAACCTTAACTCGTTTTTGCTTTTTTGTAGTGGCACATAAGGCAGTCTTAAATGAGACATCAGACAGGGACAAATATACAATAATTTACATTTTTGATTTTATTTTGATTTACCTCGGCTTGTGTTGTTTGGGAATGATTGGTTTGATCAAAGCTAGGATGTGAACAACAAATATATTTAAGCTGATCTGAATAAACTGCTACCGAAGTCAGCATTCTGTAGTAAGGTGCGGAAATAATTTGTTAATGGATGTATTTTTGATGGATGTATCTTGGGCTTTTTAATATAATGTATACAATGTAAATAATGTATACAATGACCTTTCACTCTGAAGCAAGTCAGTTAGATTTCTGTTAACAACTGCATAAAAACTTTGGAAAAGGTAACTAATCCTGAAACTATTAAAAACACAATTTGGGACCCAAAACCCACAGTAGTGCAGAATCAGTTGTGTATCTGAATAAATCATAATCTCTATATGAACCTGTATTTAATAGAATAACAGTCACACACTGGAGTCTAATGGTTTGAGCAACATATTTGCTCTCTACTGCAACTGGAATGAAAAAAAACTAAATCAAGCTGGTTAATAACTAAATCCAAAACAGTATGTCAGCCACCTGGATCTAGTGGTGCAAATAGTTTTGACCCCAAAGAATAAAACCACAAGCACAATTTCCAGTTTAAGAGTTTCATAGTGAAGAAACCTTTTTCTTTCAATGAATTGTTCTTAACATCTTAATCAAACAAATCATCTGAATTACAATGTTGTGTTCAATGAATTACTACACACAACCAAAACAACAAGTTAATCCAGATATAGAGAAAGGAATTCAACCTTAAATTCAACCATAGGATTGGGTACTCCAGTTCGGCTGATCAAATGACTATATAATTGTAAACAAAACCTTGACCAGCTAAAACTTCACAGTCAAACCCATAATGCAGGTTCTTGTGGTAACACCCTGAAAGAACAGTTTGTCTATTTATTTATTTTGATGGTCTGTTTGTTTGTTTCTATCTTTCTTTTGCCTTTAGCCTGAAGGGGTAAACATTTTCTGATTTCTGTCCAGGTAGCTCTGCCAGGTGATGCTACTGTCTTGTTTTCTCTCAGCACAGCCTGGCCATGTCATGCCAGTGTTAATATCTTTTCTGAATCGCTCGACATCATTAGCACTGACAGCTTATGTTCTGCCAGTCCCAATTACAGCCGACCGTCTTCAAAAGAATCAGGCTGAGGTCAAGATACTCATTAATCTTGGAGCACTTTTTTTTTTTCTTGAATGTGTGCACATGCAGTACTTTATCAAGCTTTCAAATGTCTGGACTTAAACATAAATATATTAAAAGGTGTCTCAACAATGTCATCAATCAAGAGGTGTCATTTGTTTTCCAGAGTATGTTATACCATTTTTATATTTTGTTTTATTATGATAATGGACATTTTGTAAATCTGAACAACAACAGCCACAACTAATAACATGCTTGGAAGGAGGTCTATGGGTATTCATTTACAGTACATTTTATTTCCATTTCAGTTATTGGCACTGTAAGGGCCATTACACACTGGATCCCATGCTATATGTAATTTTAACATCACTTACTGTCATGTGACAATTAAAGTACCAAGCCCACCCAATCCTGATTGCACCTTGAACACTAATTTCCATATATGCCATGTTAGAATGACATGATGGATTTGATGTGATTTGACGTGCGTTAAAAATGACATTGACCAATGACCACTTGGAAAGGCAATAGCAAAACTGTTATGTATTATAGATGCAATTTAAAATCATATCAAGTGTAATAACTTACAAAATGTAGTAGTTTACACAATGTGCATATAGGCATTTACATATATATAAGCAAAATAATAAATGGACAGCAATACTGATGATGATTTGCTTGGGACACACATAGTCTGACACGCTGGATTAATCGCTGCTCCAACAGGTTCTGCTATTGCAACAAAAAAAATGAAAAAAAATGAAAAAAACAAGTTTTCCATTAGTAAAATCAAGAGAAAAACAACAAGGGCTTTTATTCTCTGTGTGGAAACCCGAAATCCCAACTCAGAATGAATATGCAAATATTAATGATAAAACTATTAACATTTGCCCTCAGGCAGTCATGTCAAGATCACAAGGTTTCTGGAAAGCATGCCAGTATGATGGGGATTTGCCCTTCATTTGAAGAAACTGAATCTATTTACTGCAATTGTATGAAAACAATTGCTAATTTACTCATAATCTGATTCAGTCTTTTATGAATGAAGTACGTGTCTTGGTAGGCACCCAGGGTATTTTGTTTAATCAGGTGAAAGCTCTAATTTGGGGAAATTTTGCCTTGAGACTTAATATGTTTTAAAAATGTGTTAATCAGTGTGTGATGGTTTACAAAGCAAGGTTAAGTTGCTTCCCAGCTGCTGCCAAATTCATTTTAACTTTACCTGTATAAGTGGCAGTTCTTTAATAGATAAAAATATATTACTAATACTGTAATTTAAACAAGTACTTTATTACGTATGTTACATTGTTTTGTTACCTCCCATTGTGAACAGTAAATCAATAGTGTAGTATTATGGTTAGGCTGTTTGTAAGCCTTCAGATATTTATTTCAGTAAGAATAATAACAATAGTAATAATAACATTAAAAATGGTAACGGAATGTATTGTTTGTTTAATTAAAACATGGTGTTGCATTCACAGATCAGCAGATATATGAGCATGGAGATATATGAGCACGGCACATGGCTCATCCGGCCTTTTCATCAGCGGCCCTGATTATGTGTGGAATATTGCATGTGTCAATGTTCTGCCCCCCCGTGGGTGATCCGTTTCTGTTCTCCACCGCAGCGCCAGTCTCTCCTTTCCCAGTTGGATCCCATACAACTGGCATCTGCTGGGGCGTCTGCCTATTGCTTAGCTTATACCCTGACATCTCCGAAGTAAATCAGGTCTATGAAATAAACAATGTGAAACCAAAACACTACACATCATGCAATTAAGCAAATGCATATTGGCTTTTTTTCACCCCACCTTTTTTCCAGGAAAGTGACACTCTTTTGACCTTTTATTGTATGCATCTGTGCAGAAAGATAACCCCTATCAGAGCCTGTGATACAAAAGGTTAACTTTCAGCCAGTGAAAATTGAATTTAAAACTGCAGTATTAAGACTGACAGCTAAAATGAATGAAAATGCAATTTTCTATTCTTAATATAATATACATTTCTAGATGTTGCCTTACTTTTTTCATTTTTCCAATTTCCATTATGTTATAGGAATAGCATCTATTAATGTGAGGAGCATCACCCCCCACACAGGTTTCTGTGCTGTTTGAATGGGAAGGGCTGATGAAAGGAGCACTACTGTGAAATATACTTAGGCCCTGACCACATCAAAGGTTCCTGCGCTGTGAATAGCATCCACTGTACAAAACAAGGGCACACAAACAACAGCAACAGAAGATACTTTTGATTTTATTAAAACAAATATCCCTGGCGCAGTGAAATCTGAAGAATCTCTCTGCACAACGAAGGCTTAAGTTGCTGTAGAGCAGCAAAAGACAGGTTGTCCCCTAATTGACTTTTCTGCTGCATTTTTAAAAGTATATATTCTTAGCCATGTTAACAATTGTATTGGCATTTTAATGACATTAGTCAACGTAAGCTACATTGGCAACATAAGTCATTCTAGTGACAAATGCAGGCAGCCAATACGTGCCAATTCTTCCTCAATGAAATCCCCTGGTCGATGTATCTTCTGTTTCTGTGTAGTGAACAATACTGGATTGTCCACCATACTGTATCATATTTAGTAGCTGAATATATTTGCTGAATTAATTTCATTGTGCAAATACAATTCGACAACGTGCATTTGACAAACACATTTTTGTAAACAATATATATATATACACTCACCTAAAGGATTATTAGGAACACCTGTTCAATTTCTCATTAATGCAATTATCTAACCAACCAATCACATGGCAGTTGCTTCAATGCATTTAGGGGTGTGGTCCTGGTCAAGACAATCTCCTGAACTCCAAACTGAATGTCTGAATGGGAAAGAAAGGTGATTTAAGCAATTTTGAGCGTGGCATGGTTGTTGGTGCCAGACGGGCCGGTCTGAGTATTTCACAATCTGCTCAGTTACTGGGATTTTCACGCACAACCATTTCTAGGGTTTACAAAGAATGGTGTGAAAAGGGAAAAACATCCAGTATGCGGCAGTCCTGTGGGCGAAAATGCCTTGTTGATGCTAGAGGTCAGAGGAGAATGGGCCGACTGATTCAAGCTGATAGAAGAGCAACTTTGACTGAAATAACCACTCGTTACAACCGAGGTATGCAGCAAAGCATTTGTGAAGCCACAACACGTACAACCTTGAGGCGGATGGGCTACAACAGCAGAAGACCCCACCGGGTACCACTCATCTCCACTACAAATAGGAAAAAGAGGCTACAATTTGCACAAGCTCACCAAAATTGGACAGTTGAAGACTGGAAAAATGTTGCCTGGTCTGATGAGTCTCGATTTCTGTTGAGACATTCAGATGGTAGAGTCAGAATTTGGCGTAAACAGAATGAGAACATGGATCCATCATGCCTTGTTACCACTGTGCAGGCTGGTGGTGGTAGTGGTGTAATGGTGTGGGGGATGTTTTCTTGGCACACTTTAGGCCCCTTAGTGCCAATTGGGCATCGTTTAAATGCCACGGCCTACCTGAGCATTGTTTCTGACCATGTCATCCCTTTATGACCACCATGTACCCATCCTCTGATGCCTACTTCCAGCAGGATAATGCACCATGTCACAAAGGTCGAATCATTTCAAATTGGTTTCTTGAACATGACAATGAGTTCACTGTACTAAACTGGCCCCCACAGTCACCAGATCTCAACCCAATAGGGCATCTTTGGGATGTGGTGGAACGGGAGCTTCGTGCCCTGGATGTGCATCCCACAAATCTCCATCAACTGCAAGATGCTATCCTATCAATATGGGCCAACATTTCTAAAGAATGCGTTCAGCACCTTGTTGAATCAATGCCACGTAGAATTAAGGCAGTTCTGAAGGCGAAAGGGGGTCAAACACAGTATTAGTCTGGTGTTCCTAATAATCCTTTAGGTGAGTGTATATATATATGCATGGGAGTGTGTGGGAGTGCTGTAAGTCGTTTTAGATTAAGCATATAGTTTAATCCTCTAATAAAAAATGATATAATCTTGATAAGAAAGCAGCAAAGCCACTGCTTGTGTCTCAAGGGAAAACTGGAAAAAAAACATAAAGCAACAAAACAAAATAACAACACCATAAAATAACATCCCTTAAGAACTGGGATAGCAAGCGTTGTGCTGAGTACAAGAGTGGAAGCTGATATTCTTATGCTGAATGAACAGAAAAAAAGGATACTGAGATGGAAGAAGGCTCAAAGGACTTGTTGAAGGAAATAGATCTCATTACCAGAGCAGACGACTATGGGCCGTGTTGAAAAGATTGCAGACGTTTATAAACACTTTGACTACGTTTGTGAAGAAGGAATGACCATCCACGCAAGCCTCTCAAAACAGTCAACAACATTTCATTACAAGTTGGTGAACATCTATTATAGAATTCAACATACCTGAATTTTTATTACCAAACAAGCTTACAGCACACATTCTCTTTATTACCCACACTAGAGCTGCATTTTCTTTCTGCATTGGTTTCAGTTGGCAAAAATAAATCACAATTGGATTTATCGCTTCATCGTTTTATCTGCACACAAAAAAAGTGAATGCCCCACTCTGCTATGCACTTTACTTCTCAAATGTGTTTTTGTATTTACATGGGTCAATACACCAGATATATACTGGTAATCTTTCAATTTCAGCATTTTGTGTTGAATTTACTTTTCTACACATATATTGACCCTTTAAGATGACCTGTTATGTTTTACAATCACCCATATTAGGTTAACATGTTCAATGTTGTCCTGTTGTACAAGGGATTGTCCACAGTAGCATTGGATCATTATTACAAACACTTTGATCACCATCAAATTATTTTTCCTAACTTTGATGTACATTTTCTTCCTTCTCTCCATTAAAAAGCAGCATTTCTGGACTAATGGTCAACACCAATTTGCCCCCCTTCTCACTGCAATGCAAATAAAACAAACAAACAAACAATAAAAACATTTAAATATATCAACATTCCCATACAGGACCGCCCTTCGATTTTAGTCAAAATACAGACTTTCCTCACCTGAAAACACTGTGTACTAACTTGTCAGAAATGCTGCAAACTACCTACCTCTGTGTGGTGAATATACTTGTCAAACTGTAGCTTTTCTATGAATAGAACAAAAGCTGTAATCCATGGTACTGTCAAAGCCATACCTTTCAGGATCACTATGTTATTATTACCCCAAAACAAACAAGTAGCGACAGCTAATGTACAGTGAGTCACAAAGGTATTTGGCAAGGGCACAGACAAAAAACTTTCTTTTGAAATAAAGATCAAAGTCATGTTAACGGTGTCAGACTGAGTGATGCATTGAATAGTCATGAAGACAAGACATCTGTCAACAACCAGATGGCATCACAATTCAGAGGAAGTGATAGAGATGACATTTGTGGCCAAACACTAAGAGATGGGCTGTAAATGGTAGGGAAAACACACTTTGGCTTGTGAGGGTCTTTATGTTGATATACAGGCTTTTTTTTTGTTTTGTGGATACCTAGTTATTTTTTAATGAGTCAGTGAGTAACTGAATATTAGTCTGGTCAATTCTATTTTGCACCAAAGGAGTGAACTCTCAGTATACAAAAATGTGATTAAACAGCTCAATGGTTTTCTTCAACTGATAAAACGAACATTTTTCACTTGAATAATCTCCTTTTCAGTTGGATATTCCTCCCACACCCTCTGTGTTTATATACTCTCCGTGTGCTGTGCTCTGGTCGCCCCATGGTCGTTTGTCAAAATTGAATACCACCCATATAATATGAAGAAGAAAAATCTCAGACAGAAGACATGTTAGACACCTAGACTTTGGCTGGGATTAAATCAAAACTTTGACCCACCCGCTAATAGAAAACTACAGAACTGTACTCAGTTGCGGCTTCATTTTTAGTAAGAGGCTAGTGTCTACTAATCATAAATGTAACCGCTATGATGTACAGGTTTGTAATTTGCTATTAGCGGGTGGGTCAAAATTTGGATGTAATCCGTCCCTTTGACTTAACACCAATAATGTTTCATGTTCATTAAATAGGGACTTTAAAGAGCACACGGTTTATAGCAATTGTTAAAAAAAACATTTGAAAGATAATGAGTGCTGCCAACAAATGAGGAATATTCTTCCTTCTTCCAGGGCGTTAATTGTTCACACTTGGCAGAGCATTCAAACCTCCCTGCGGCAGGACACCAGACTTCTGCTGTAGAGTTTTTCCCACCCGTTTGGAGCCGTGTGGATCGGGCACAGGCAGATGTCTCAGACAGTATTGCATGTGCCACACCATCCTGATATAACATTGCATGGATATAAAGAAAATAGATCCTGGTCTCCGTACTATATTAAATCTCTGAGAAAAGATTGTAAGATTTAGAAACTAGACAGGGGGGTTGGGGTGAGGCGAGAAGCAAGAGATTTCTGTTCATATTTGACCATATGTGGTAGCCTACTGAATGCTGCAAAATGCCTAACATTATAAGAGTAAACGCTAAGCATATGCTATCTAGACTATTTTGAAAATCATGACTTGAGATTTCCTTATTTAAACTTTGAGACAGTCTGTGTTTCCTCCACCACAACCTCTTTATCTCCTTGTTTAGTCCATGGCACACATTACCATGCTCTGTATGCGTATATTTAAATAGTTATCAGTTTTACTGCACTGAAGACATCATAATTCATCATAATAATTAATGAATAATCTTCAAACCATGTGTGTGGGGTTTTTGTTCCAAGATACATTTTAAAGGGAAAGTCCATTCAACATAGAAAACATAAAATAGAACAGAGACGAGTTATTGAATTGGTATTAAAGGTCCACAAATTGTCCACATGGAAGGGAAATATCAGCTAGAGCTCAGATCCAATAAATCCAATGCTTACACAGCTAACTTGAATTTACAGAAATATTTGTACAGCTCTGATTATGATTTACAGTATATATATATATATATATATATATATATATATATATATATATGGATTTTTGAAATTTAATTTTGTGCTATAGAGTTAAAGTTAGTAACAAATGCATCGTAAAAAAAGACAGTGACTATGTTTTACTAAAGCAAATAGTTGAAGAAAGGACTACTGAACATCTGTTATCGTGTCTTTTAATCACACAAATACAGTCATGTTTTACAGTCTTGGAAAAAAGGTAACGATTAGCTTAGATTTTGTCAGCCGTTGCTACAAAATAGAGAAACACCAACAACTTCAATTCACATTTATCATATACAGTATATAGTTGCCAAATGTAAGATTGATTGTCCTTGTTGAAATCTAAGGGAATGAAAGTAGACCAGGGCCACTTCAAATAAACTGGATCAGAAAATAAAGAAATAAAGCAATGGCAAATATTATTTATGCGTGTCGCCTTTTATCTTTTTACCATAGTAAAGCAAATACTACTACTACTACTACTACTACTACTACTACTACTAATTATACAAAAAAACAACAACAACAATAATAATCTTCATCATCATTGTCATTCATCATCAGCATCATCATAAAACATTGAGAAAAGGAGAAACAGACCTGTACTGAATCAAAATATTGTCCCACTTTTCCAGTGATTAATTGTAAAACTAGATTTCCTCAAGTCTTCTTGCAGCCTGAGGTGGTTAAACATAATTGTGTTTTCTTGCTTGGGCTGATATATTTTCTACTAGTCACAGAAAAGGCCCTGGTTCCCAATATGAAATTAAACTGTACTATTAGTTTTATAAACTGGCACACACATAATTGTATCTTTTAAGAGGCAAGGGAATCCAACTGCTTTCATTCACTCTGGTATTGGATACTCTATTGCGCTGAAGTGAAAACAAAGAAGTCGAAAGAAACCCCAGTTCTTCAAAAAGGAAGATAGAAAACAGAAATAAATACATGCCTTGATTGAAACAGTAAGAAAATATGTTGTTTTGTACAATTTGGGGCGAACGTAGTGCTTGTGCATTTCAGACGAAAGATTTAAGAATTACAACAGGATTCCACAAAATACCATTTCCATTATTTTTCATGGAGTGTACTGAAATGGCACCGAAAAGATGAAAAGTGTGTCCGATTTTCTTTTCTCTCCTCTGACATAGTTGTTGCTCAAATCTGTTCTTCAAATGAATTTCGACAAGAGAGAGGTATAACTAATTGGTTTCACTCCCCCCGTGAATGCTAAACAGCTCTGTGCTATACAGCCTTTAAGGGTAACCCATTAAAACTCAGTTCAGAAGCCAAAAGTAGAGGAATGCTCTCTGATTCTGCATTAATTCTCAATCGCTTTTTTTTTTGTTTTTCCAATTTGTAAACAATCTACAGCACACATTCCACAGCGAAACAGAGATGGTTTTAGTCTATGCATATCTTTTATCAGCGTTGGACTAATGCCATGGCTCAGACTAAAATCAATACCCAAGCCCTTTAGTCATTAATGAATTCAGTTTTGCATTTCAATGTTAAGAAATGTGTAAAAGACGTAGAACACTGCTGCTCACACCTCTAGCTATGTGCTGAAAGTAAATTAATCAATTTGAAAACTACTAGCCGTGCAAAAAGCAAATGCATCTACTGTAAATGTAAATAATCTAGGGGCAATCAGTTGGTCTTTTATTATATTTATGTACCTGATGCTTTACAGTGCAGGTGCAGTTTTGCAAATTGTGCAGCAGTTTGGATGATGACAATTAAGACAATTACTGCAGTGTATTATTTATGATAACTAGGTGAATTAGGAAAGGACCAATCCGACCAACTTCTCTCAATATACTGGTCCATGTTGCAGCTGTCACTCAATCCAAGGTTGGACCTACACAACCTTCTGTTGTTCTTTGGCCATTGTCCTAATACTTTTGGTTCAAGAGCGGTTCATAACGGCATAGGTATCAGTCACAGTTGGTGGGCCTTCTATTGTTTATTCTGCCACTCAGCCTTCATGAGAATGTGTCTTGAGATAATAGTTTGATACATTTCATCTACAATTGTCAAACTTCTCACGTGGATTATGACTATTGAATCAGTGGAGAAATAAGGTTGAACTCTTTCTGAAAATAAAAACATGCACTCAAATGTATAAAACCTAATCTGACCTTTGATAATTGCTTATCAATAGTGGTTGCCAATCTGGTGTTCAACAGTTTTATTAGGATGTTTTATATGTATGAGGAGGCAGGGTATACATTTCAGTTGTTCAAGTCTCACAAACCACTCAGGCTGGCTAAGATGGGTCACCAGCTCATTTGTATTCATGAGCAGAGGAATGAATGAACTAATGAATAAATGCATAACAAGAATGTCCTGAATCAAAAGGTAAATGTCAAAGGACATGAGCACCACAAAGGTTTAAAAATTCCAGCCACATAAAAGATAACCCAGTTTATAGGAATGGATGCAGATGCATATTGCAATATGAAAATGACTTTCTTTATTTATGTACCTAAGATTGGATACACAATAAATGTGTATAATGCAAGAACACTATGCTAAAATGTTAAAGAACACCATTTACATTTTTAAACAATATAAAAATGAATTCTCACCACAACAGGTCTGCATTAAACTTTAAAGGTGTCCGTCTGGGTATAAAGGCATGGGTCATTTGGTCGCTTCAGCTTTGAACTCCTTGCAGCATCCAAGCAAGGACACAAATTGAATAGCTGTTGGAATATGCCAGAGAGGAAGACCCCAGATGTATTCAATCACATGAGTGCACATCTCTCAGCTGGTCATCAGTAGCTTATTGCCCTGATTCCAACAAAACAGATATGTTGCTAAGTTACACTGTTGTCCCAAGATGCACCACCTGCCTTCAGCAACTTCTAGAAGTCAACAGAACACTGCATTAAACATTGCAAACCTGCAGGAGCAACTGCAAGAGGAGAAAACCCAATGCACACCGCAGTGCCATAGTCTGTACATCGCACAACAACAAGCTGAGCAGCATGTCTGGTAAAGCTGCTGGTTTCTTCTTATTGATGCATGGTTGCACCACGATGACCCTTCTTTTTCATATTCTGCAATGTTTTGCAAAAAACATAATCTTAATCCGTGACAGGCCTTCATAAATTACACTATCACCCAGATTTTGACTTAAAATCATCTGTTTTTACAACATGCTTCCTCACTACTTCTTATTGTTGTTTAGTAGCAATTTTTTTAAGTATCTGACTCAACCCTTTTATTTATCTAGTGCAGTTTCTGTACCATTCCTCAGTGTGATACATTGTTAACCCAGATTGCTGACGTGGCTTCTAAAGTGTGCTGTGTTCAGGTTTGGGAATGGTTTATCTTATTCATTTTCTTCAAGGTAAGGTTTTTAAAAACAAATCCAGTGCAGCAAGGGCGACATCACTGTCAGCCAAGAAAGCCTAAGTGAGCCCCTTCAAATTCCATTTCAGAGGACTGTCTATATCGATGGTGCTTAAGTGCAATGACACAGTCAGAAAACAAACAAACAAACAACATTTGAAATGCTAAATGTTGCATGAAAGTATTAAGGCAACACTAGGGGGTGGATTAACTTCTGATCAAGTGCTATCACATGTTAATCCACCCCTTGTCCTACCTTTATACTTAATAATAATTCAGTGCACACATATAAAATTGAAGCAATTCATAGCTGACATTCACCAGACTCCAGAGACTCTGGTCTATGTTGTAAGAGGGTACACAGATAAAACGTGATACGGCTGATAGGAATTGTAGATGCTACAAGTATACTGTACAGCTTTCTGGCGCCTTGAATTCCAACGAACCATAAGAAGACATTTCCAAAGGAGTTCGCTAATCAATAAAAATTAAGACAAGTATTCCTGGCAAAATTGAAGTACAGGAGAATGTATTTAATAATTGATACTGATAGGAGTAATTGCTTTGTGGTTTTAAAGTAAGTTGGCCATGTATTTCATATACAAACAATATTATGGTTTGGTTACCTGTAATACTTAGTAATCAGTAATATCTTTTCAAAGTTTGTTGAACATTGATTCAGCCCCCCCAAAATGGTCAAGATTCCAGTTAATTAAGTTAACTGAGATAAAACAGGAGGTGTTGTTTTTTCTATTCCCCCCCCCCATTTTGCTGTTATTGATTTGTATTAATTAATAGATCACGTAAAATTATGGTCTAACCCAGGGGTTCTCAACCCTGGTCCTGGGGACCCCCTACCCTGCTGTTGTTTGTTCCAGCTGAGCTCTCAATTACTTAATTGAACCTTAATTAAAAACAATCTGCTTAGATTTAACTTTTTTAATTGTGTAATAACAGGATTGGTTGCTTATTGTTTAATACGTTATCCAATTCTATACTTAACTTTAACCCCCTACTGTTTAAAATAATTAAAAGGCTCTGATTTAGGAAATTGTTAATTTAATTAAGGGTTCAATTAATTAATTGAGAGCCCAGTTGGAACAAAAACCATCAGGGTAGGGGGTACACAATAATTCAGATATGGAAGGAATTTGTCAGATATTTTGTTCTCAAAATTTGTAATACATGACAGCAGCAGTATAAAACACTTGGACAGTGCCTAAAGAATCTTAAATCTATTGCATGATATGAGATTCATGTTATTGATTTGTCTAAACAGAATTCAATCAGCTTTGGAACAGCTTTGTTACAGTCAAAGGGAGACAAAAATATATAAAAAAAACAACATGAAGTGACGTACCCTCCCATCATTTCAAAAGTGGTATTAATTGCACTTGCATTTCATTGTATTTGTATATGCTAAATAAATTTGCTTCATGCAATATAATTATCATTCCTTTCAAAGCCAACTGGGCTCTGTTCTAACAGCTTCTGACAGGTACCTCAAAGATCAAGATGGAGTTTTGTACAAAATGGCATGTCTATTTTAATTACAGAGTGGGTAGGCAGCAGCAGTACAGAAATGACTGCATCTGGAGTACAGTCCAGCTCAATAATTAATGAAGCAGAATCACATTGCTCAGCAGAGGATATAAATTAATAAGTTAATACGTAAATAAACAAATAAAACAAATCACCATAAAACAACAAACCAAAGAAAAACTAATAATAATAAAGAAACAGCCCAATAAACTACTTTTAAAGACAGTAAATGCTTTTTGTATAAATTAAACAATCAAACAGTTCAAACGAGTAACCGGTATCTTCCCGGCTACAGACTTCCTGGCTAATGTGCCTTCTTCATGCTGCAAACCTGCTTATATCCAGCCCTGGACTCTTTTCATTACATATTTTAATCAGGGCATATTGGTTTCATTCTGCCTGGGACTGACTCAGGCATGTCACAGCGACAGGTATATGAACTCACCAGGCAATTTGTGCCAAGAGTTGGAGCAGTATTTTTCAAACGTGTGCAGTTTTCGAGGGAGGAAATTTCCACTAGTCAAAACAAAGCAAAGTAGGCAGAGAATAAATGGTGGTGATTCAGGCTTTAAAAGGCCAGACATCAGTTTATAATAAAACAGACCATCTTTGTTGCCGCAAAACCCCCCAAATACTTCAGGCACCTGTCATATTGTTGGGGAAAGTTAGCCAAAATTGAAAATAATGTTTACAATACCTAACAGTATTTTGGCTTGGCAACTGCATTCATCTGAGATGTGTTATATATATAAAATAGAGAATTGGCTAATCTAGGATGGAATTAAATCAAAATTTTGACCCACCTGCTAAGAAAACTACAAAACTATGCTCAGTGGCAGCTTCATTTATTGTAAGATGTTTTTTTCTTGTTGTCATACATGTAACGGCTATTATGTACAGATGTGTGATTTTCTATTAGCGGGTGGGTCTAAATTTTGATTTAATCCCACCCCTAATCTGATGTTAATGTAATGTAATGTATATGTATTTGTTTGCATAGTAAAGTATGCATTATTGTTGTGCACATTTTGGTTAAATATGAATACAAAAAATACATACATAAAAATATATTATGATGATTATTAGTAGTAGTATGAATAATAATAATAGTAATAATAATATTAATGTATTTATTTATGCTGATGTTCAACAACATTAGGTACATTTGTACTGTATAAATACAGATTGATAAGCGCTGTATATATGAACAAAATTTACTACAGGAATTTTGGTAACCTTGGTGTCAAGCTAAGTATGATATGTAAGAAAATAAAGGGGTTTATGTATGAATCTCAAAGATTTTCTTTCTTTTCCACCTTCAAAGGGGCTTCTGTAGCAAATTCTCGGAGATAAACAGAAGTTGGAAAGGTCACGTTCCTTAGTTCACAAATAATGCAATGAAGTGGAATAGAACTGGCAGAACTTAATAAAAGGACACACGGAGACATCTATTGTATTCTCCAAATGTCTCTCTGATGATGCTTATATATTATGCAAAAAAAGCCGCCTTGCCTGTCAGAAAAACTTAAAGGGATACAACACATCTTCATTTCCTTTGAATTCAAGTGAAACTCTCTCATAATCTATCCTTGGATATAGATATAAATAAATACATACTTAAATACTGTACATAAACATATAAATAGATACATACATATATACATTCATAAAATAAAGTTCATGTGTGTTTTGAACATCAGTGGAAACTCTCATATGGAATGAATCATGTATGATGCCAAAGAAAATTACTTAATACGCAGTGGGTATATCAACCAAGTCATACAAATGTTTGATGGGAAAAAAAACAAATAAATCAATTATCTCCTCAGCTTTTCTGTTAGTTCTGTTAACATGAGACAATACAAGCCAGTATAAAATAAAGTTTTAAACTTATTTTGTGTTGCAATACTTGGAAAACTACAGAATTATGAAATCTCAAACCATTTTGTTCTACATATATACACACATGCATGCTACATGGCAGGTTTACCTATAGACTACATACAAATACACATGTTTTGTTAAATATATTACTTTAAATTGAATTTAAATATTTGTATTTAAAATTGTTCATCTTGAAATGCACAGTCCTCCTTCACACAGACACGGAGCATCCTAAACACGGCCTGTTTTACTAACATTTCTCTAAATTACTCTATTCTTTAGTCATGCTTTGTCTTACAGGCATACCATTATGGATGCTGAAAATGCTTATATATTATTTATTTATTTATACAGAAAAAAACTTTATTTTACATGTATAATGGACTGAATGGAGCACTTTGTACAATTTCTGAACAAAGCTACCTTAACCCTGCCCAAGGGTGTTTGAGCTAAACTGAGCTTAAAGCTTTACCACCAATTCTCTATGCTATAAACACAGGTGACGTGGATTTGTCTCATTTAAAGAAACACATTCTTTACGGTTTTAACTGTCTCCGAGGTGGAATTATCTTGGATTTCGCATTAATGTTTAGATTAGGTATGCACAACAACTCGCTGTGATCCTGGCATCGATCCAGTAAAACACCAAAAATTTCAAGCTACAGATGATGTCCCCCACGATGTAAAACAAACAGTAGTGGTTGTTCTGAAATAGGTCTTGTAAGCTGTTTTGAAAAAGGATATCAGCATATAGCTTCACCTGTAGGCAAAATGAAATCTGAGATTAAGAGTGATTGTGCTGTCACAAGTGTCAGTCGACACAAGTTTAAGTTCCTCCTGTTTTTTACTTGCTAAAAGCCACATATAACTCTTCCTCTCCTTTTCCCTCCCTGAGATCTCCATTTATCTCAAGGCGAGCTGTCAAAGCTATGATGGATGTGAAAAAGACTTTATCTTTTCCATGCCTGATATCCAGTAACCACGTAGATAGCCATCCAGCTCTGTGCATGACCATTCTTCTCAATAATTGACAATATAATTATTGTTTTCCTCAGCAATGTTTGCTCCTATTCAAGCTACAGGGATTTAATGCTGGAAACTATCAGTGTTAATTTAAATTCAATCTACATCACATACCGTATTTTTGACGGCTTTTGCCTTTAAAACACGAAGAGGGTTATTCTGTGACATTAGCAATCTCAGTTGTCTTTAACACATGGTCTCACTGCTAATGTTATTGCAGAGGTCATTAACTACTTCATAGCAGGGGCGAGTAAAAATCTGTATCTGGGAAAACACACTGAACAAACAGAAAATAAGACATTTATCTTCCAATCGCTGTCAAGAGGTCATGATGTTTTGTAAATATTATACACAGTAATAGTTCTTTACTCTTTGAAAAGGCAAAATAGAGGATATTTTGAAGTTTCATCTTGATGTTTACAGCCAGTTAATTCATTGTGATATGTTGTACATTGCCATGCATTCAATTATGATGGCTGCTATTGCTATTTTTGAAGTGTTTCTTCTGGTACATACAAAAATAAGTATTACAGGGTCACTTCCTGAAAAGCTTTCAGTACGATCAGGAAGAACAAGTTTCGATAGCCTCCAAAATGACAGGAGCCTGTTTACATGAATAAATTATATATAATAGCTTCCCAAAATGCAATTTTCCAGAAAACCAATTGAGGTTTTAAATAATTAAATCGTTTAGGTATCTTGACAACTAAGCAAAGGTATTTATTGTGATATTGTGATGTTTAAACCCTGTGCGTCTCATGTTTAATTGCATTGGGGTTCGTATGGTTCACCATAGACGAAGTCTTATTTTTCCTGTCTTAAATGCAGTAGTTTTACAGTAACATTAGTATTCATAACCACAATTTTTTATCTGTCTTTCTGAGACACAGATTGTAAATTGTTACATGGAGCTTTCAATTGGCTTATTTAGGAGTCTCTATAAGCTTATTATTATTATTATTATTATTATTATTATTATTATTATTATGTAAATCATTTGTTTTCCTTTATCAAGTGCGACTGATTCACGGCTGTGGAATGCACTGACCTAATTCAGCACATTTCCAGCTAAAACCCATTTTAGTTTCAAGCACTCTACATTTTTGTCGGAAGCTCTTACCTACTGTTTAATTAAATCCTTCATTTTGTTTGTATATGCAGAAAATGAAATGCAGAGTCAACAATCAGAACTGTTATATATATATATGTGTGTGTGCGTGTTACATTATGTTTTCTTATTAAGTGCCATGCGTTTTTTGCATGCAGTCAGTTTGACTTCTGATGAGACAGTGAGGCAGCAGTTAAATGAATAGATATGTTTAAGTAACAAGAGGCTAGTTACAGAAATTAGAAAATGTCAGTGGTCCATCACTTGCATTGTAATTGATTAACATTTTGTCGTGTTTGTTTTAAGATAGCCTGACATTTAAGAAAAGTATCATAGCTAGGTCATCCTCTCAGGCAGTCTTTTATGTCTAGTGTACATGAAGGATGAAGATAGATTCAGACAGTGTACCAGTCCTGATGGAGACTCCGCAAACCAGGTCATACAAGAAAATCAGTGCAGTTTTATTTTTGTCTGAAGATCTCTTTTTCAGATGAAACAGTGTATATTTAAAAATCTGTATTATTTCTTGTTATACTTGAAAGAGTATAACAAACACTTATGTGAGAGTGTAGTGGCCACTAATTTCCCATTCTAACAGGTCAGAGACGATATTGTTTCTAAACGAAATTAATTGATATCTCGTGGACTTGCATTGTGTCATTAATTCCATGTTTTTTGCAGTCACACTTATTTCTGTGTCAGTAACTCTCAATTGCTACTCCTGAACTTCATTAAGTGGCAGAAGGCAAAAATACATTGTTTTTCCCCGGTGCTTTCCTGATGTTCGGCTCATAAGAAGGCCCAAGTGTATCAGTTACCTGGGTAAACAACAATAAGAGATAATACACCCCAAGTGGCTCTCCTCCGGCCCAGTCTCCCTTCATTGGGGAATGCTGTGCAGAATTGGAATCTGGAGTGAGACCAGCATATTATATGTCAAATGTAATGGCATTATTCTGTCTTGCTATTCATTATGGGAATGTGGATAAGTGTTTAAATGAGTTCACATAAAGGGCATTTACTCATTTATTCTGTTTTCCCAAATGTAAGGAACATTTTCACAATGTGCCCATTGTAGAGCTGTTTAGCTTCTTCAGAAAGCACTGCAGAAAAATATTTGTCTGTCGATTTCTTTGTAGTTATTATTATTATTATTATTATTATTATTATTATTATTATTATTATTATTATTATTATATTTATGAGTATGTCTAATAATAATTAAAAAATGCTTTTAAATGCTTTTGTATTGTGAAGAAATATTAATTCCACAGTTGCAACCCATTAAACTGTCTTTTAACAGAAAATAATGAAAGTGTAGCTGTGTTTGTGCCTCCACTTATAAATAAATTTGAGGATATACTGAAACAGAAAAGCATCAGCTTTTTGATTTTAATTAGTTCAAATAAAAGTCTTCATCTGGCACTCTGCCAATCTGATGTACATAAATATTATACATCTACAATAATTTACTTTGCCATTATGACACAGCTTGAGATACAACCTTGCATGAAGCTGGAGCTGACAGTCAGCAGGACAAATTGAAAACCACTGCAAGCCAGATCTAGCCCATGGGCCACCAATTTCAAGGACATTGTTTTAATTGTTCAAAGTAAAAGTATAAGCATACATGCATAACACTAAGAATAAAAGGCAAATTATTCAAAAGGACAGAAATGAAGAAGCAATTATATTTTTCCCAAGCTGCAAAATCTGTTATTTAAGTAACACCAAAACAAAATTGTACCCTCATGCAAATCACAAATACAAAATATATACATATATTGGTTTATTTACAGAGGATTCTTCTTTCTACTTAATTTAAACATTATTATTTATTTGCAAATGTTGGGCTGTCCAATGTTTTGAATTGGTAGGAGCCTAAATTAACCTACATAATTTTTTGGTTTGACAGAACTCTTCATGTAAAAGGAAGCACTCATAAACTATGTTGTATGGAAGTTCTGTAGAGCATCTGGATTAAATAAGCACCACGTAGACACCGTAATATAAATCTACCCCTTTTCTGTGTCAGAAGATATAAAATAAAAAAATCCCCTTCCAGAAATTCCAGAAATGTTGTTGATTGACTTCTTTTTAAATTCACTTGCCTTCTATTCTACCTGTATTTGCCACTGTTTTTCGTTTCTTTCTTTTAATTAAGGATTTGTATGTTGTATTTTTACATTTTACATTTATCTAAACACCAACCCACTTTCTAATCACATAATTATAATTGTAATTTATGATGGACAAATGAGTCCAAGTTTTTATTTGGTCAAGGGAATAGAATGCAAGTAACGAAGGATTTCTAATCTGTACAGAGAGTGTGGGTCGATCATTAAAAACTAGCCCAACTAAAAGTACATTCCAAGCTATAATGCTAATGCATTACACAATATATTCCAGAACATGTACCCATATATTTATAACACTATTGATAAAGGCAGTTCTTTCTTATGACTATTTAGAAGTTAAAAACAGTAAAACACTATACAAAAGAAATGGATGCCAAGCAAATCTGTAGGAAAGGTTGTCAAATCAGGAAAATGTCTTCAGTTTGTCCTAGAACTACAATGGTTATCACTGAAGAACATTGCCACACACACACACAACATTGCCGCCACAGAAAATGGGAACTTTTAGTGCAATATTATGCAAATAGTAATGCCCTCCTTATTGGGGAGTTCTTTGGCCAGATAAGATGGCCAAAGAACAGATGTCACTGTGGATTAAGACTCCTTTGCACAAAAGGCAACTTTCTCCCTGTGATTGATGCCCTGACCAGCTTATTTACAGGACTGTCTTCTCTAGTCTTTAGGCGGGTAATGACATTTCTGCATGTAGAAAAGGATCTTTGACCTGTTTGTTCTCCAAGCCAGGCTGTTTCCCCCTGCAACAGTACAATAATAATAAAAGACTTATGATAATATCACTAATAAGGTAAGCACCCTGAAAATAGTATATGCTTCACATGCTTGTTATGTACTTAAGATTTGTGCATATAGTCAGTGCCATCATGAGCAGATATAAATGCAATTAAGCCTGATTTTGCTACTTTACTGTCGCTAATAAATATAGGGAATTAAAAAATAATACATCACCAAGCAGTCATCTCCTTGGACTGATATAGCAAACACATTAATATTAAAGGAATAAGAGAGTAACTGAAAGGTCTCAGTCAAAGGGAAGCTTAGTCAAATCTGAACATTGACAGTTAAATGAGTGTTTAAACTGTGTATAAAGAATGCCTAAAACATGCATGTCCACGTGTGGGTGCATTTTTAATAGTGTAGGATGCCTCAGGGGCTGGTTGTAGTAAACAGCATGTAACCAGAGACGCAACACACTGTCCTTATTCCGATTGTCCCACATGACAGAATGCAACGCCGCCCGTGAGCTGTTTGATTGACATGGTGAGGGGATCTGGCCAACCCACAATGACATTGGCATGCGGGAGCACACCCCCACTTCTCGATTGCAATTAATCAGGGAAAGTCAAAATTATCCCTGATTATCCAGTTATCTACTTGATCCAATTAGCCTAAGAAAACAACAGGAACAACCCCCCTGCTATTCGACAGTACATCAACTTTTGCAGAGGGCAATACCAGGACTTGAAGTTCCCCCTAAACATAGTTTTCCTGTTATTATCTTTGTCTTCACAGACGCCCTTTTCCAGGGAAAGCTAGAGTTTTCATCAGATACTTTAAAAGATATAACATTAAAAATATATACAGAATGAGTGACTGTACATGGTGTTATCTGTACACTGTTCCCATTTGGTTCCAGATAGATGATCTACTGCCCTGATCAAAATGTAAAATACAGTAATTTTTTTCATCACTTTTGTCTTAAAGCCACTGGCACAAGTAGTGTTAAAAGTGCATGCATATAGAGTGCACCTTGGAGATGATTAACTATCTTTATTATATTAAGGCAAACCCACAGCCATCTGCCAAACGCGATTGTGTCCAACCACTGAAACCATTTCATGCGAAAACTCATTTTCAGCCTCTTAATTATTTTTTATTACAGTGGCAGTGTGGAGTAGATTGGAATTGGACAGTAATTGCCCGGTCTGAGTGGTGTGAACAATTGTGATGTATCAGTCTAGATGAAGTGTGACAAGGATACATCTCACTGCTATATAACATCCATTAGGCCGCTTCCTTGTTCCTGATCGTGTAACACTTCATGGAGTGTGGTCAGCACAAGGTCATGATAGTGGCTTTTAGTAAAACTTCAAGTGCTTTAAACAATTGCAAGCTGTTGATAACCTTTGCTTATATTACACTTGTCCTCGCCCCCATCTTATTATGAGGGCTTTCACACTTTGAAAGCCTGTCATTTAATCTAAAATGTCGTTTCCTCAGATATAACAAAATATGTTGAGGACAGCTTGTAGGGTATGGTTAGATGTTTCATTTATTTATTTATTTTGTATCTCTGCTATAAGGTAAAAAGCCGCCCCCCCAATAGATTACACTGTACTGTATTGTCAAATCAATATGTATCTATATATGAGGAATGATTGAAGTCAGGTCTGTAATCAGTCTGCACTTACTGGTTTTATGATCTGATTGGAACCTCCACAAGATTCCTGAATGAAAATGAATAGATTAAGTAAGCATTATAAGCAGTGGTGTTGTCTCCTTGGGTTTATTTTGAAGAAAAAAACACAGAAGAACACCAGTATGATAATAAAAAAAGTTGTTTATTTTCTTTTACAAAACAAAATCAGCAAAACGAGACTAATTAACACAATATCATCTAGCACAGGTTAAATTACAGTCGTAGGTGTGGTTTGGAAAAATAATTGTTGAGTTGGTGTCTGGATCGACAAACCTAATTAAGATGTTTCCAGCTATTATATTTGTAGTGATTGTGGCATCCTGTTGTTTTAATTGTTCTTGCTTACATCTTGTCTTCATGTAGGTGGAATAACAGTTTCATATGTCCATAACGCATTTTAATGTATTGAAAATGAAAAAGAAAAAATACATCTTTGGGTAATATTTAAAACAAGCCAATTAGGACATTTGCTGTAATATGATTTGATCACATTACCTAAGCTATTTAAGAACATAAGAACATAGTTTATAAATGAAAGGTCTTTCAGCTTCAACCACATTGCTGGGTAGTTTGTTCCAGAGTAGGACATTCCCTTCAGACCTGGAATAAGTCTGGTTGCTCTCCTCTGAACTGCCTCTAGAGCAGCGATATCTTTCTTGAAGTGTGGAGCCCAGAACTGCACACAGTATCCAGATGAGCTCTAACTAGTGCATTGTACAGTCTGAACATTACTGCCCTTGTTCTCAATTCTACACTTTTGACAATATACCCTTTTTGTTGCTTCCCCACATTGTTTGGATGGAGAAAGTGAGGAGTCCACATAGACTCCTAGGTCTTTCTCATGCGTTACTTCATCTAGTTCTATTCCTCCCATAGTGTCATTATAGTGGATATAGTGTATTATATTTTTGTTACCTGCGTGTATTACCTTGCACTTGTCCACATTGAATTTCATCTGCCAGGTGTCGGCCCACAACTGAATATTATCCAAGTCCCTTTGAATAGGCTGTGCTGCCGAGATTATATCTGCTGAGCCACCTATTTTATTATCATCTGCAAATTTGACAAGTTTGCTAACTATCACAGAGTCCAGATCATTAATATAGATTAGAAAAAGCAAAGGCCCTAGTACTGATCCCTGTGGAACTCCACTAATAACCTCACTCCAGTTAGAAGCAACTCCTCTAAATGACACCCTCTGTTTTCTATACATCAACCAGTTCATAATCCATCTACTTACATTACCCTGAATGCCTACAGCTTCCAATTTGAGGATCAGTCTTTGGTGTGGAACCTTATCAAAAGCTTTTTGGAAATCTAAGTACATCATATCATATGCTTTCACGTGATCTACAGCTGCAGTTGCAAGTAAAAAAAATTCTAATAAATTAGTAAGACACGATCTGCCTCATCTAAACCCATGTTGACTATTTCCAAGAATATGGTTTTCATTAACATGCTCCTCTATTTTCTGTCTAATAATTTTCTCCAACATTTTACAGGTGATGCAGGTGAGACTGATTGGTCTGTAATTTCCTGGCTCAGTTTTGTCCCCTTTCTTGTGGATTTGTATGACATTTGCAGTTTTCCAGTCAGTTGGCATATCCCCTGTTCTAAGTGTCATTTGGCCTAAAAATAATTTCCCTAATTTCTTTAAGTACTGTTGGAAATATACCATCTGGTCCAGGTGATTTGTTTGTTTTTAATTCTGCTAGTGCCTTTAGTACCTCCTCGTCATTTATCCTGATCTCTCTTAGGGTTTGTCTGGACTGATTGTTAACCTGTGGCATGTTATCTGTTTTTTCTTTTGTAAAAACCTCTGTGAAATACTCATTTAGAACATTTGCCACATCTTGTTCATTTTAGCTGCTTCACTTCCTCCTTTATTGACCTCTTGCTGTTGTAGTATTGAAAAAAAGTTAATTGCATTAGTTTTAACTTCAAGAGCTATGTTTCTTTATATTTCCCTCTTTGCAGTTCAACATATTCTTTGTTTTTGTTTAGTCTCTATCCCTTTTGTATGCACTATAAAACATTTTATTTCTCTTGATATTTTTTTGCATACTTCTATTAAACCATTTTGGCCAATGTTTTTTGGTCCTCACTTTGCTATGTTTTGGTACTACTTAAGTAGTATATTCTTAAAATATAACCATCCCATCCAGTGTGCTCCTGTCTAACTCTTCTAAGTGCTGCTTCATACCTTCAAGGTTTGCTTTTCTAAAATTGTAGACCATTGTTTTGGACTTGGTCCTTGTTTTTTTAAAGAATGCCTCAAAGCTAACCATATTGTGATCACAGTTTGCCATTGGTTCTCTAACTAGTGTCCCTCTGACTCGATCTTGGTCATTTGAAAAGATCAAGTCAATACATGCGCTCTCTCTGGTTGGTTCCCTAACAAACTGAGTTAGAAAGCAGTCATTTACCATCTCAACATTTCTATTTCTGCTTCTGTAGTCCCAACAGGGCTTTCCCAGTCTATGTTTAGGAAATTGAAATCCCCCATTATAACAGCCAAATCCTTGCTACATGCAGTCCTGATTACACTGTACAATGCAACATCTTTCTGAATATCTGAGTTGGGTGGTCTGTAACACACTCCTACCACTAATCCTCCAGATCTTTTATTCAAAAGTTGAACCCACAAAGATTCTGTTTCGTTAGCAGGATCTAATCTGAGTTCTTCTGCTTCAGTGTCATTTCTGACATAATGCTACCCCACCACCTCTTCGATTTTGCCTGTCTCTCCTAAACTGTGTGTATCCTTTCAACTTGTATTCATCCCTATCATTTTCTGTAAGCCATGTTTCTGTCAGTCCTACAACATCATAGTCACACGCCAGCACTGTGGCTTCTAGGTCTAACATCTTGTTCCTTATACTCCTGACATTGAGGTACAAACACTTCAGGATTTTCCTACTAGCAGTTTCCCTTTGTTTTCTTTCCTTAGTGGAACATCTCCCATTGTCAGAGCTCCCTGACCCCCTGGTCCCTAGTTTAAAAGATTCTCAATTACTCTGCACATAAGCTCTCCCAATGCATTTAGATTGCATGGAGCCCAATGATTGCTTAATAATTGTATTTATTTTTTGCTTCTGCTTCTGATTACAAGGCAAGGAGAAAAACAGTCAAATATTCCCATCTGTCAGTTACTGCTCTGGGTTCTCACAAGCTCAGGAAATGAAATGCAAATTTTTATTCAAAATACAGCCCAATTAAATTGGATGCTAATTTGGATGTTCTGTGTGGCTTGAGATCTAAAAACAAAACAAAACAATTGTAGAGACTTAAATCAGTGCATAGTGAACTAGTAGCCAATGGGTGCTAAAAACTAAAGAGCAAATAGTAGGTTTACTTTAGTATATGATAATTTATATCTTCATGTGTTGGTGAAAGTGTTTTAGTAATGTACTTTTGACCGTCATTAGCATCGTTCCTGTAATTTCAGGAAATATTCAGAACTTTTCACTACAGACATAAGAACATAAGAAAGATTACAAAGGAGAGGTCATTCGACCTGATCCAGTCAATTTTTGAATGTTCCCAAATTGTCGGCTTCAACCACATCGCTGGGGAGTTTGTTCCAGATTGTGATGCCTCTCTGTGTGAAGAAGTGTCTCCTGTTCTCCATCTTGAATGCCTTGAAGCCCAATCTCCATTTGTGTCCCCAAGTGTGTGTATCCCTGCTGATCTGGAAAAGCTCCTCTGGTTTGATGTGGTCGATGCCTACATAGTCTCCTCTGTTCCAGGGTGAAAAGGTTCAGGTCCCTCAGTCTCTCAGTAGGACATTCCCTTCAGACCTGGAATAAGTCTGGTTGCTCTCCTCTGAACTGCCTCTAGAGCAGCGATATCTTTCTTGAAGTGTGGAGCCCAGAACTGCACACAGTATCCAGATGAGCTCTAACTAGACTTTGCACTATAGTACTGTATGATAATACTCCAGCTCTTAGGTTCTGGGGCAATGTTGGGGGCATTAGTGTGTTGGTATTGCAAGTGCTTTAAATGGAAATGTACTGCATATATGGACTGCAAGGGACAAATTCTAAGCAGGTTGCATGTATAAGTCTTTGAGTAGTGTGCAACCAGTGATTCAATGAGACCAATGAAGTTTGCTATCAATGCATATTAAAAAATACTGTAGACTCTAAGGCAAACCAATGAAAGAATTATAAAATTTGCAAAATTATCTTTGCCATGTGTTTATCCCGACACTTGAACATAGACTTTTCCTTCCACTCCATGATCCCATAACCATACATCTTTAATTCACAATAGCTGAAATGCTAGTGTTGTATCCTATCTAAGGTGAATGGCCCACTGCTCTATTCATTCCTCTGTCCTGTTTGAACTGAGCTTTACAGATGGTTGGACTTTGACCCAAGAAGGTAAAACAAATCGGGCAGTTATACCTGAACGCTTGAGCTAAGATATCATCCAGTAACTCCTTACTCTTACTTACTCTTAAGCTATTGCTGTTAGGTCAGTCTGTTGCTGTACATCAGGGACACGGTTTTTCAAGTCTATGGTACCTTTCCTGATACAGCACAGGCAGTAACACAAGGCAGCTAACCTGGACTGTAAAATTCATAAAATTGCACAATATTTATTACCAAGACAATGGGGGAATTAAGGTCAGGAAGACTATAAACTCAAAAGGCTTGTGGTTGCACTTAATGGAGTCATTTAGATGCAGGGAGCATATAATGTGGCACTTCAGATGTCAAGCTAACGGCTCTGACAGCATATGGTCTTCCACATAAAAATCCTGTCGTAGATTAATTTTATCGAAGAGCAATTGATTTCCACAGATATGAGTTATACTGTATACAGAAAATAATAATAAAATGTGTATACTCTAAGAATCGAACAATATGATAGCAATCTGTTCAGGGTATTTTAACTCTTAAATGTTTTAGGTTTTTTTTAAAGCAAATTTAACTCTATTTAAACTTAGCCAACCTTATACACACTTTTGCCACATAATACAATGTGTTTATACAGTGTGTATATATATAAATAGGAATTATGAATTAAAATTAAAGTTTGAGCTACAGATTGTAACATGCCACTGCTTAAAATAAGTTTTTCACATACAATAAATGTTGAGCATTGTCAAACCTCTCCGAAAGACACAATAGAGACATAAGAGGAATTGCTTTTATAGAACTGACATAATATAAATACGTACAAGGGCGTACTAGTTGTAATACAAAATAAAGCACAATATGACACAGAAAAACACTGCACAACTCTTGGGAACTTTTTTATAATGCTGCTGAATGCAATTTAATAATTAAAAAAAAGTATTTTCAAATGCTGTCAACTTTTCATTTTCCAAGATAAAATCTCAGATAACTTAAAATCAATAATATAAATGCATCCACGGAACTAATCTATCTGACAAACTGTATGAGTGAAGGAAATTATACACAGATATTACCAGTAGAGATGCTGGTTTCCAAGAAGGCAAGAAGTAATGTATTTCACTCTTTTAATATTATTATATTTCTGGAAATGGAATAGAAGAAAATGCATGTAGCTTTGGTGCTAGAGCAACAACAAAAAAGGTCAGAACATTTTATTTCCTTCCAGATTCATCCTCATTCGTGTGAGATTCGTCATTTGTCAAAGAGATCAGATCACTTCATGAATATGAAATAAGCTCTGAAAAGTCTCATCAAAAATCACTTAAGAAATAAACATGGACAGCAACTATAGAGACACTAAAGAAGAAACTAGAATAGTCATTATTATTAAAACCAATAATGGAAAATCGAAATGTTGAAAACATGTACCAAACACATACAATTACAAGGAGAATTCTCCACATGACAACAGCAAGACTGAACACCTCAACCCCATCTGTATTTTTGTATTTATTAAAAATAAAAATGTGGGGAGGGGGACAATAAAAACTAGTTAACCTGACCTAGACTGTTCTTTGCCCTGTTCTCTACCAGAATCATTGGATGAGGCCAGTGATTTCCCAATTAAGCTTATCTAACGCAATAAAATCCAACCCCATATAATCAGCCATGAAACCAGACACAATCTGTGGTTTAATCCTGAGCTTTGAGGATTTAAAACTAATGTCAGAAAGTCAAGAGATTATAATGGATTCCTGAATTCTTAGTTTATCATGTAGACAATGCGGCTGATTTTAGAGTCATTGATCAAAAGTTGCTTTCAGTTGCCTCCTGGATTGATTACAGCTTTCCTTCTCAGTTGATCTCCCTGATACCCTTTGAAATAAACCTCGGTGCTACGAAAGGCAATTGCAATAATACTTAACTCAGTACTAATGCAATAACAACCTTAATCACTACCATCCATTGCAGTAATAAATACAGTTTCGTGTTTACTATATCTGATTTTAAAATAGCGAATATTTTTGATAGCTGTAAATGTGCAGCCAGTCCTGATACTTATAATTTAAAATGCTTTAGTTATTTGACAATCATAAATGTTTTTAAATAAAGCTCTGATGTTGTTTTGGTAAGTTAAAGTAATTAAAGGGATGTTATATACTGTAACAAAGACTGGATTGTGTTCCGTCCTGTGCTGTGCTTTTTCCTGTACGAAAGACATCTTTGACTGGTGTAGTTGTGCCTAGTCAGTCTTGCACCTAGAACTCACTGGGATGTGGAAAGAAGACCTTCCCTGCATTGTTCTCAAGAGAAAACCACTCACCCCATCAATACGAAGCACGGATTCCCTGCTGAACCTGCTTTGAGTACACATTTACCGTTAGGATTCAGACCTCTTCTCATCTCGTCTGTCACTGATGGAAGCTAAAGCAGCCTGCCCTATTCAATTTGGCAGAAAAATGTCTGCCTGTAGAAAAATAAACAGGCTGATGAAGGAAAACCAAAGAGGCTTTTCTGTTTACAGAATCTTGACTGAGCCAGTGGTCCCTCGGTTTGGTGGGTTGTTTCTTGTGGCTGATGAACTGTACTGACGCCAAGACTGGGCTGCAGATGAGAGGAAATCATTCCGTGCTTTGAAAGGAATGTTTAAGTGTATTTCTCAGGCAGATTTATTATTGCAACAATGATGTGGTCTCTGGTAGTTACCAGGTAATGGCTATTGAAACCTTTGGTTATTGTTAATCCTTTTCAAGCATAGACAATCTGACCGAGCTAAATTCTAATTAGGGATATACGACAGTAGAAGTTACTTTTAGTTTGTTTAGAGAGCATTGTTTTGAGTAATTTCACAAAATTATACACTAAAACTAAATGTAGCCATCAAATTAGGGTTACATTTCGAAACCGTGACTTGCAACCCAGATCCCTGGACACATCCATCCTACACTGAGTCACAGTATATATCCATTTATTTTTACAAGTTGTTTCTTACAAATGCCTTTTTCCCATCTACTGTACTCTTTAATCCCATTACCAGCTAGTTTACACAATCAGCTGTGGAATGACATTTCTACTGTGTGCCGAACAAGATGGGATAAACAAGGCATTTGAAATGGCCTTAAGGGTGTCAAGGAGCACATTAATCAGCTTTCATTTTTCAAACTATTGCTTAGAAGGGCTTTATCTTAATCTGAAGCAAGGCCTAAGGTCTATCTGTTGGTCAAAAATAGCCATGTTCAGACCATTATGAAGATGACTGAGAAAAATATGTGTGGATGCCGTTTGGGAAAGGTCTTTTTTTTTGTAATGAAAGTGATTCATTCAGTTCTGACAAATGTTTACTTTGCTCGACTTTGATATCAGACACATTGCTCTGACATAATTGGTTTAACACAGACGAATGCAGCTTACGTAGCTCTTCTAAGAACCATACTTAAATATACATTTCAGATATCTATACGTCTTGTTTATGTAGGTAGGACACTCGTTTACATGTTTAGGATATGACATAATTATACCATGCACAGGAAACTACAGATTACATGAAAGGGTAATTAAAATATGCTTAATTGCTGAATTTTAAGTTCCAACAGAAATAGCTTAATCTACAGGGATGCAGACTATAAATCTTGCATGAGTTGAAAGAATCTTATGAAGAGCTGTATTTGTGCACTGATTTGTTATTGAGCTGGAAAAAAGCATCCTGAACATTTTATGCTTGGCTTTTATAGCCCCTGAGACAGACTACAATGTAGAAATCAGAGCTTAAGGTAGCACAGAAGTAATGTCAGTTGAAAGCAAAATCAGAGAATGGTCATCATCAAATGAAGCTGCTGCTTTAATCATATTTTGGCTGTTACTGGAAATCATTTTGCTCATGACATTTGCATCTATCATGGACACTGAAATTACAACACATATTTCCTCTCTGAGAACGCCTCTACCTGGGGAAATGAAAGCTACTTCATTCAATATGCAAGTTTTCTGCACAAACACAGCATATGAAAAGTCAGGAGTTCCTTTAGCGCGCTTAGATTAAAAATCCATACCTTAAAGACCCTTAGACATTTCTCTTGCAATACCGCGACTCCGGGTAGCAGGGTGACTGGATAATAATTGAGAAACAATGAATGAAAACACAAAACAAAACAAGACCACGAAGGGTGCCACAGCTTGAAGTCACAGTGGCAGTTGTTTGTCACCCTTTTTTCAATAAGGAATCCCTGAGGAGATGCAAAAGTCAGACGTATAAGTCTAATACCTATTTTTACGCTGCCCAACATGTATTGCAAAAGATCAAGGACACTCAGGGCTACTGCTTGCACATCATGCAGTGTAACACCAGTCAGTGAGAAACCTCTTCTGTAAATGTCTTTCATGAAGTAGAAAAACTATATTGATTTGTTATTTAAAGGAGAAAACGCAACATCATTTGAAATGTTTACGCTTAGGCATTTTGAACATTTGGGCAGCATTTCTTCCAAAAACAACTGTCTATTATTTAATAATGTGACCTGATGTTTGATTGGGAGGGGGACAGGTTATGAGGGAGGTGTAAAAATAAAGGCTTATGTGATCAAATTATTTTTGGTTTAGGCAGCTGATGAAACACACGTACGAAGGTTGTCAAAAACATTTTGAAACATTTTCTATGCTTCTGAGAAAATTAACGGCAAATGTCTGCAACTTATTATGTGGTTAATTTGAAATGTCCCGCTTGCTATTGCAGTGCTGCGGAACAATTAGCTTTCTAGCGCATGCGCAGATGGCCCTCAAAATGGCATTGTGTGGTGATGTGTGGTTTAAACAACCGTCTGTTTATTCACAGGTGGTAAATAAATGTATATGGAGACATGCTGTTGATAAAAACACTGTTAGTCATTGGGCTTCATGAATTGTGGGTTCTGAGAAAGGCCAAGCAGAGCTCATTGACGTGCCTCGCTCTGGCCGGCCAACAACAGCAGTCACAGTGTTGCTTCAACGTGCTGATGAACTCATCCCGGAGGACCAATGGATTACAACCAGAATGCTTGCAGCTGAGCTCTTAGTATCCAAGGGAAGTGTGAACAACATTATTGATGCCTTAGGATATTGAAAAGTGTGTGCACGTTGGGTTCCACAAAGCTTAACGTCGATCACAAAACTGTGTGGAAAGAGGTGCTCAGATTTGCTCTGCCGTTACGAAGCTGAGGGTGAAAGCTTTTTGCCACAGTTCGTCACTGAGAATGAAACTTAGTGGATCCATCACTTTGAACTTTGAACTGGAGACCAAAAGACAGTCAATGGAATGGCATCATCCAACCTCTGCCTGGAAGAAGTTTAAGGTTACCCCATCAGCAGGGAAAGTCATGGCAACTGTTTTTTGGGAGGAAAGGGTGATTTTGGTAGACATGAAACTACGTGGTCAAACCATTATCTCAGATCTGTACATTCAAACTCTTAGACAGCTGCAGACTGTAACACAACTACACACACGTTTGAAAGCACAGAATGCAATCACACAACTCGGGTGGACTTCCTTCAGCCAAGATCCTGCTCCCTCAGATTGCCCCTATTTGGAGTCCTCAAGGATGCCACCCGTGGGAAAAGGTTTGGGAGGGAAGACGAAGCTATTGAAGAAGTTAAGGCAGGGCAAGGCAGATTATGTAGAAAAAATGATTCTATATTTGTGGAATTTATAATTGAATTTCACAAGTAAACAAACCCAATTCATCCCATGCACTTCCACATGACAAACTATGAATACCTGCTCCTAACACACACCCCTACCATTCGATGTTTCACATTGAACTCACACCCTGTAGCTCAGGCAGCCGCCTACCTCAGTTCAACTCCAGCTCTGTTCCGTGTTGCACGTCTTAAGCAACCATCAGGACACCTGCCCCCACTGATGACCACTGGAAACTTGCCTGACCCAGGAGATCAACTATTCCTTGCCGTCCTATTGATCCTGCAGGGTCCAGCTTCCCCACCTGTGCTCCTTTCATCGTAGCACCCTGATGTACTCCTTCATGTCACCCTCGATTTTCTAAATGATACCGGACCCACTTTCCTTTCCATAGTCCCTGCTCAGTCCCAGGTGTTCGTTACGTGGAATTTCCTCCTCCTTCTCCCTCCTCTTGCTGGCGCTTTCCACAGTGCATTGCTGGTCCCTATTGCACCTCTCTCCCCTCCTCCTTAATCCGGCAGTGCTATGCGTATCTCGCTACTTCCAAAACAAAAATGCAGTCAGAATGATCCATCATGGCATCAGTAATGGCTCAGGCCATCATATTTACTTTCCAAACAATATCCCATTATCAATCCATGCTCACGTACCACCAAAACTTAAAAACAATTGCTGACGTTCTCATTTTAGAACCAGCAGTACAGTGACTTAAAACAAGCTCATAGAATCAAGTCCTTGGGTTCTGCGTTGGTGGTCCAGGAGTCTGCTCGTTTCTTTTTGGGGATCCAGCAGTCTAGCCCATTTCCCCCTCAGTCAAGCAAGTAAAGCCAACATCTTCATATACGTAACTAAGCACTCATGCAAATGCTAGATTGGGGTTGTAAACTACTGAAAAGTGGGGCTGTCAATGCTTCCAAAGATACAGTGCAGTTTGGGCAGTTTCTCCCATTCTTCTTTGCAGGACCTCTCAAGCTCCATCAGGTTGGATGGGGAGCGTCAGTGCACAGCCATTTTCAGATCTCTCCAGAGATGTTCAATCGGGTTCAAGTCTGGGTTCTGGCTGGGCCACTCAAGGACATTCACAGAGTTGTCCTGTAGCCACTCCTTTGTTATCTTGGCTGTGTGCTTAGGGTCATTGTTCTGTTGGAAGATGAACCTTCGCCCCAGTCTGAGGTCCAGAGCGCTCTGGAGCAGGTTTTCATCAAGGATGTCTCTGTACATTGCTGCATTCATCTTTCCCTCAATCCTGACTAGTCTCCCAGTTCCTGCCGCTGAAAAACATCCCCACAGCATGATGCTGCCACCACCATGCTTCACTGTAGGGATGGTGTTGGCCAGGTGATGAGCGGTGCCTGGTTTCCTCCAGACATGACGCTTGCCATTCAGGCCAAAGAGTTCAATCTTTGTTTCATCAGATCAGAGAATCCTTCAGGTGCCTTTTGGCAAACTCCAGGCAGGCTGTCATGTGCCTTTTACTGAGGAGTGGCTTCTGTCTGGCCACTCTACCATACAGGCCTGATTGGTGGAGTGCTGCAGAGATGGTTGCTCTTCTGGAAGGGTCTCCTCTCTCCACAGAGACATGCTGGAGCTCTGTCAGAGTGACCATCGGGTTCTTGGTCACCTCAGGGACTAGGCCCTTCTCCCCTGATCGCTCAGTTTGGCCGGGCAGCCAGCTCTAGGAAGAGTCCTGGTGGTTCCAAACTTCTTCCATTTATGGATGATGGAGGCCACTATGCTCATTGGGACCTTCAATGCTGCAGAAATGTTTCTGTACCATTCCCCTGATCTGTGCCTCGATACAATCCTGTCTCGGAGGTCTACAGACAATTCCTTGGACTTCATGGCTTGGTTTGTGCTCTGACATGCACTGTTAACTGTGGGACCTTATATAGACAGGTGTGTGCCTTTCCAAATCATGTCCAATCAACTGAATTTACCACAGGTGGACTCCAATCAAGTTGTAGAAACATCTCAAGGATGATCAGTGGAAACAGCTCAATTTTGAGTGATATGGCAAAGGCTGTGAATATTTATGTACAACAAACTTCTTTCACGTTGTCATTATGGGGTATTGTTTGTAGAATTTTGAGGAAAATAATTAATTTAATCCATTTTGGAACAAGGCTGTAACATAACAAAATGTGGAAAAAGTGAAGCGCTGTGAATACTTTCCGGATGCACTGTAATATATTCATCTGGCACCACAGCTGACATGTACCTTTCTTTTACGAACATTTTTTTTTTAAAAATATATAAATATATATAAGTATATATATAAAATAAATACATTAATTCTAACTTGTAATTAAATGCAAAGCTTATAACCCTTTTAGAAGTATACTGAAATTAAGTCACAAATGAACACATATATTGCAGATGATTAATGTGTGCTGCATACCACATAATAGTAAAATTACTTCATTGTAACTACATTGTACTGATAAACCTATTCTCTCTCTCTCTCTTGGAACAGATAAAAAAGATACAAAATTGCTTACTAAGAGACAAGAAAGCTTTCCAGGCAAAGACTGTGAACTTGCAATTTCAACAAGCCTTACTTGTTTACAGAAACACAAAGGCTAAAAGCTAGAAACTCAGGAGAACTCGGGAGAATGATAGGTCCTGACTTAGGTAATTGTGTTCTTGTTGTTTGCTTTAGTAACCTGTTTAATTGTTTCCATGCAATAAACTCCAGGGTCTTTAAATTCAGATAGCTACACTCTGAGTTGTGAGACCCTCCCTTATTAGCTGTAATTGCACTTCCCAAAGAAGGTTATGACCCTGAGAGAAATCAATCAATCTATAATTGGAAGCTCCCATTCTTCTTCTTCTTGTTCTATCTGTGTCTTGATTTACTCTGATATTTGCCAACTATTTCCATGATGTTTTGTTTGTTGGTTTGCATTTGCCTCTATTAATATTCACTTGCTTGCCTCCCATATCTGTTCTTGTCTGTGTGATCCATCTTGGCTGGTTTTCCTGGTACCGTGGAGGATCTCGTGATTATTTGATTTTTATATATTCCCATTTACAAGCAAATTATTCATTCCCATTAACAAGGAATACTTGATAGCAGTTTAAATCATGTTCTGGCTTAGTTATTATTATAAATTGGCTAGCATAATTTGACAGTGCTAATCCCAGAATAATATCAATGCATACATGAATAAATTATTTTTACAACTCCTAGCACTCTGAGGTGTTTCAGATTGGTTAAAATGTGTTTATTTTAGTTTTGCACCAGGACAGAAATTAGAGCTACTTGACATACCCTTGTATTTAAAGTAAGCTATTAAGTTTATGATTTACATTTTAATAAAAAGGAAACAAAGTAATCCGCAAGGAGAAAAACAACATCTAAAAAATGAATTGAGGACTGATAAAAAAGATACACTGAGCTGTTGTAAGAAACAAGCAAACAATTTAATTTCGAAAGAAAAATAATTTAATGAAATTCTTTCTCGCAATGTAAGATTTTAAATGTAATTTAACACATTTCCAAATTACAATCCATTGAAATGGACTTCACATATTTGATGCACAGTTAATTACTTTAATCCTAACATCCCTAACAATATTCCTTTAGAAGTTATTTTATCACAGCCATTGTGTAATGTTATCGTCACCTCGTGCTCTCAGATTACCAAGAAAACATGCATTTTTGAAAGGTTACAGGCTCATTTTGGCTGGTTGTTTGAAAGGACATGCAATGAAAAGGTTGCATCTCGTGCAAACTTTTTAAACATGATGGATGTTTAGGGAGGGTAAAATTGAGATGCCTTCTGCTAATAATGGTGTTTAGTAAATCTGCAATGAAATGACTGTTTATTTAAGTATCTGAAAGTTTTTCTGTAGTTAAATACATGTCAGTCTTCAAATGAAAAATAGACAAAAAGGCATCCAGATAGATAACACACCGATCAAGTGAAGTCAAAGAGGTCATATTGTAGCATTTTCTCACAGACCGAAGATTGAGTCTTTCCTGTCTTGTCTTTGAAATCCTCTTATTACGCACGGTAATATTCACAACCTCTATAACCTCACATCTCTTTATCGTGGCTCATCTGTCTGCTCCCGCAATGCTGTAAAAGTCCATTTCACTAGGCGTTGGGATTTTTCATTGTTTGTTGTGCTTTTCAGCACTTTCAGTCTCTAATGGACAGAGCACTCAAGTTCAAATTTCCTATTTCCTTAATGGAGAATATATATATATATATATATATATATATATATATATATATATACGTACACATCCACACGCATGTCAAAGATGAATCTTCGTCTCATTGAATGGGTTACTTGTCAGCTAAAGTTTGTGATTCTGAACTACAAGTATTTCATTCACAGTTGTTTCATCCCTAATAAACAGTAGTGAAGCTGTTGATTTCCACCCCTGGAGCATGCCTTGGTTAAGAAAACACAAAAACAACAATGGTCAAATAAAAACTGATGTTAATCCAATACTTAGAATAAACTAAATTCAAATAACCATCAGTTTTTAGTGCGATGTAACAGATGTTAAAATTATAGCTTAGGGTCAGGTGAAACTATTTGATTCACTAGTGAGATGCATTTCAAAGCTTAGATCACTCCTCACCTAGACACATCTTGCATTCAGCCGGTACAACCACCCTATAAAAATGCACACTTTATCAGGCCTTCCTGACAACTGACCCAAGCAATATTATGTGATATGAAAATGCAGAGGTGCTCTGTTACACACGGAAACAAACGCATTGAGTCTTCAACTTGTTTTGTCCCACTATATACTGTTTACTTAGTAAGGAGAGATATTTAAGATGGTTTCCTACTTTGAAAAGCACCGATTATGTCAGAAAACAGCCTGACATAACAGACCGTAACAGTTACCTTTTCTTCACAATAATGGATTTTTTTTCTGTCACTAGGAAACTTGTTTATTTACATTTGTTTATACTATGCTTTAGAAATATCACTTGTTTCTTTTAATAACTCATATATACAGTTAGGGAAAAAAGTATTTGATCCCCTGCTGATTTTGTACGTTTGCCCACTGACAAAGAAATGATCAGTCTATAATTTTAATGGTAGGTGTATTTTAACAGTGAGAGACAGAATAACATTTGCATGATTTGCATGTTAATGAGTATTTGATCCCCTATCAATCAGCAAGATTTCTGGTTCCCAGGTGTCTTTTATACAGGTAACGAGCTGAGATTAGGAGCACTCTCTTAAAGGGAGTGCTCCTAATCTCAGCTCGTTACCTGTATAAAAGATACCTGTCCACAGAAGCAATCAATCAATCAGATTCCAAACTCTCCACCATGGCCAAGACCAAAGAGCTGTCCAAGGATGTCAGGGACAAGATTGTAGACCTACACAAGGCTGGAATGGGCTACAAGACCATCGCCAAGCAGCTTGGTGAGAAGGTGACAACAGTTGGTGCGATTATTCGCAAATGGAAGAAACACAAAATAACTGTCAGTCTCCCTCGGTCTGGGGCTCCATGCAAGATCTCACCTCGTGGAGTTTAATGATCATGAGAACGGTGAGGAATCAGCCCAGAACTACACGGGAGGATCTTGTTAATGATCTCAAGGCAGCTGGGACCATAGTCACCAAGAAAACAATTGGTAACGCACTACGACGTGAAGGACTGAAATCCTGCAGCGCCCGCAAGGTCCCCCTGCTCAAGAAAGCACATGTACAGGCCTGTCTGAAGATTGCCAATGAACATCTGAATGATTCAGAGGAGAACAGTGTGAAAGTGTTGTGGTCAGATGAGACCAAAATCGAGCTCTTTGGCATCAACTCAACTTGCCGTGTTTAGAGGAGGAGGAATGACCCCAAGAACACCATCCCCACCGTCAAACATGGAGGTGGAAACATTATGCTTTGGGGTTGTTTTTCTGCTAAGGGGACAGGACAAGTGCACCGCATCAAAGGGACGATGGACAGGGCCATGTACCATCAAATCTTGGGTAAAGTGCCTTTTAGGCCACCACAAGCTTCAACAGCTTCAATGCTCTTGGCACAGATTCTGCGAGTCTCTGGCATCTACTGGAGGGATGAACACCATTCTTCCAAAAGATATTCCCTCATTTGGGGTTTTGATGATGGTGGTGGAGAGCGCTGTCTAACACGTCAGTCCAAAATCTCCCAGAGGTGTTCAATTGGGTTGAGATCTGGTGACTGTGAAGACCATAGCATATGATTCACATCATTTTCATATTCATCACACCATTCAGTGCCCCCTCGTGCCCTGTGGATGGGGGCATTGTCATCCTGGAAGAGACCACTCCCATCAGGACAGAAATGTTTCACCATATGATAAAGGTGGTCACTCTGAATAACTTTGTGATGATTTGCAATGACCCTTCCTTCTAAGACAAGACAAGAGGGACAAGAGGACCCAAACCATGCCACAGCATAACAGAGCCTCCGGACCCCCTCACTGTAGGGGTCAAGCAGTCAGGCCTGTACTGTTCTCTTGGTATTGCCACACATGCACTCGCCCACTTGTCGAGAATATGGTGAACGATGACTCATCTGACCATATCACTTTTTTCCACATCTCTGTAGACCAGTGCCTAGGGTGCCCCAATAATGACCCCTCTTACAAAGACACTTACATCCTTTCCTCTTGCCATCTTGATCCAAAATCAAGGTCAACTGGTCCTGCTCAGCATTTGTATACATGCCACAGAGCATGATGGGATGTTAATTGCTTAATTGCATCATGCAATACACCTTTTTGGAGGCATCTGCATTCGTTATGTTCCTCCACTCATGTATTAAGGTTTTTCCTTGAATTTGTCACCCGTCTGTATATACTATATATAAACTTGTACTATTCTGAGGTCTCTCAATACCACATGAACACTGTTGGGACTTTAAAGATTTCATTTATTTTACTGTTCTGCAGTAGCAGCAAGATATCAACATCACACTAAACAGAATTACAGTCAGGATAAATATTTCCAGAGAAACCAACAAAATACACCAAATAAGTCTGGATTGCATCACAGTACAGACTGCAAGACATTAACTGCATTTCCTGTAAAGCGTGCACCAGCATGAGAAAACATAACAGACCGATGGAACACTGTCCACAGAGTCACAGAGGTATCAAAGTCCTGCCTGTAAACTCATCTGTATCTGTAAGCATGCCCTACTGAGTGACATTTTGTTGGTGCTTTCATTTTTTTGTCATCTACTTGTATATCTGACTGTTTCCATCATAAATTGGCCCTTACTTTAGCTCAGCCACATGCTGGACTTAGTTAAATACTTGTTAAGATTGCTAACAAATGTAATATACCCTATCTATAGCTGCTTTATGCCACTGTACATTCAATACACACCACAAGCTACTGAATGCACAAGACAAAATACATTTGTCTATCAGTTTGATATCCAGTGGAATCAAAAAACTAACAGTACCGCAGACATCCCTGCTTTGGTCCAGGGTCAGAGTTTTTAAAGCCTTGCCCTGCCCATGCTGGGGTGGACAGGCATTCAACATATTTCTCACAAGCATCACAAGATGAGCAAAATGAAACAAATGAAAACTGACCAAACAATCAAATGCAACATGTTTAAACCTCAAAACAACTTTATATTGAAGACTGTAGTTAAAAGGAATTGTGATTAAGATATCCTTCACCATCTGACCATATTTGAATGGCAACCTTGGGTTTTTATTCACCCCCCCCCACCACCACCACCTCTTTCCATCCCAAACACAACCTATGTAAAACCACACGCTGCTCAGTATGTCAGCAGCTCACTGTCCTGTGTGGTGGATCGATACTTAGCCTCAGTGAAGTGTTCTTCTTTAGAGCACATGAACCCGAGCTCGAAGGGTTAAAGGCGGTGGAGAGGGCGAGGGCAGGTTAGCATGCTGTAAGAATCCCTAATGGGAGCGAAGGAGGTGTAACTAATGCAACAAATACTGTAAGGAAAGCTCAGGCCCGCTGCAAAACATACCATGCTTGGGATTTCCTAACAGACGTGGGGGAAGAAGAGAATTATTGGACCCTCAATAAGGACACGTGGGATTGATTTTATTTCACAGTACTGTCTTTATTTTCAGAATGGGGCCTACCCAGATATTGTTTTGGGAAATAGTACATCGTTATGTGCCTAATATAGGGCTCCTTAGATGTAACAGTGTACCACACCACTATTGTCTTTTTGGTTGGCAAAGGATTTCTACACATTGTAATATAATTATTGTCAAAAGATTTTATTTTGAAATCCACAGAAACCAAGCAGACCTCCCTGAGCTAGCTGCCAGCACCCCTATTATATTGTTTTGGTTGGGTGCGTGTCTTATTTGGCAATCAGAGAAACCCTGACTTGAACATTTTAGGCCGCATGTTTGTCTTTGGTCCGGTTATTTTATTGGTCTGATGGAGAGTGGATTCCTTCTATCATATTGCTCATTCAGTATATTAGTGTACAAGTCAGGCGTTCATTTTATCACAGTTGATGAGCAGCTCAACTAAACAAAATATAATCACATAAATTGCACAAAAGTACAGAATAATGATTTTCTGGGAAATGGACAGGGCAGGGCAAGCGCTGGAAATACATAATAAACCAGGCTTATTATGAAAGCATGATGTTCTTGGCCCAGTCTACCTTTTGTTAGAGCAATCAGAAATATGCTTGAGAATAGAGGTCAGCACAGAGAAATGTAAAACAATTGGGCGCAGTGTTTTTTAATCTAGTGTGTGTGATAGGAACCTAAATAAATAACTAGATGAATAAATAAAATCCATTTCATTAGTGAGGGATTATCCTTGTATGGAAAGAAACCTCATTAGAAAAAGTCTAATTGAAAAGAGATTTCCAATGCCACACATATAACAAATATTCTGTTGAATAAATAAGAAATCTTGTGTACCAGCAGAACCCAGACAAAATAAGAAAATTACCTAAATTAAAAAAGCAGGCGCCATCTTTGAAAAACTTACCCAAATAACCAAGCAATAATGATACTATTGCAGCTCTACATTTACATAATCATAATTAATATTGATGTGCTTATTGGTACAGAACTGACAGAAGTATTTAGATCATCAAAGTTAAATCTTCATCTTTGCCTTGATTTAAATGAATGGATGGAGCTATATCCATTACATACAAAACCACACATATGCTTGTTGATCATAGTCTGTTATATTTTCTCTGAGGCAGAGAGAAATGTTATTTGGTTACACAGCTATGATGCAATGTATGCACAAGCCTGGAGTTGTCTGCCCGTGTCTCAGTAATATGTTGCTCGGATTCCAGGGAAGGTTTTAGGCATTTAATGAAGATTGTCAGGGTCTATTGGATGAAATAAGGCTGAAATTGAGTGAAGGAGTGATTCAAGTGCTAACCATGAATGTAAAATTAGAAAAACAGAGATGGGAGGTTGTGAAGGTCATAACACAAGAGGATGAATAAACAAGAGATGTTATGACCACTTGCTCTTTACCAAAGAGGAGGAAAATGAATCCTAAATAGTGTTTAATTTAGCATTTCCATCATGGCAGCAAGTGACAGAGTGCATTATAGAGAAAATATAAAAAACAAAGAACCTCAGCTGAACTTCTTCTCAATTTGCATTTCCGTAATCAGTAAACCCTGCTAGACAAACTAGAGTGAAAGGATCTGTTATATTGTAGTAGACTAATATGAAGATTTTTCCTATTTGTGAATAAAAGTAGGGCTGACGGATGCCACCATCTCTGAATTGTTAATATCCTGTCTCTTTTTTCCTATGGCATATTAAACTGGTATATTAAACCAGTATTGTGTTTATTTGTATACACTTTTTGTTCATAATATCAAATATGTCAATAAGACCCATTAGGATCCCTTGAGTCTAGGAGCTGGCATTGTGCATTCATGGCAAACTGGTATTCTCTAAGCTATGAAGCACATCGTACACTATTTATTATATAGAGCACTTCCTACACTATTGATTCTATAGAACACATCGTACAATATGGAACATACTGATTCCATTTGTACGATAGTTATTGTGTATTCTGTAGCCCTTCAGCACATTTGTTTATTTGAATAATTTTAATTGATATTTGTTATAATTGTGTATAGTATCTTCACTATTAAAGGGCACTATTACAGACACCCTTACCCAGGGCAGCTTACAGTTGTCACAAAATACACTTTTCAAAAGATGTACACAAATCTAGTAAATTAAAATAAATGCAATGTACAGAAATACATAGTACTGATAATGTAAACTAGAAACAAGTACAAAATAAAGTAAGAGTTACATCCATTATGAATGCAGTGGATAGATCAGACATAATCATCAATATTACATCTGACATTTAGAATGATAATGTATTAATAATTAACAGGAGATACAAAAAAAAACTATAGCAAATAAAGAAAAGGAATACAAATACATTTTGAAGACATAACTATTATAACTTCCTGCTATCCGGTAGAAGTTGAAATATCACATCCTGTAACATCAAAGATATCTCCTTTGGGGTATTAATAGCAGCTATGATTGTGAAAAAAGTTATACTTTTAAATGTATAAAGTTACTAAAATGATAGAAAGGACCAGAAAAATCACAGATACTTTACTTATACCCTCCCACTAACACATGAGTACACATAAAGCAATCATTTTAGTAGAGTGTGCTAGTTCCCCTTTAGGGTACTGAATTACAGTCTATAAATATACTTGTTCCAGATTCTAGTGGAATGAGTTTTGAGTAAAAGAATGAATACATAAATTACATATTTTTACCAAATACTAATGTTTCTGAGTTGGCCATCATATGAGTTAGAGAATGACAGTGGTTCTAAAAGAATAATTAAATCTGAAATGCTCTTATTCTTTTTAGAGGTGCATTAATCATTCCCATCCCCTAAAATCTAGTGATAATGCTGTTGACAATCAGTAAAGTGTTTTAACTTTACAATGTTTAGCACTCATTCAGTTCTCAGATTAACAACCCTATGCATTGTTACAACAGAAACCAAAGCCCTTTATTTTATTCTTTCAGCATAAGTAGTGCAGAGTGGCAGGTGTACCATTTGCTTCATGATACTCTAAATCCATAGTTTCATCAAAGTTATTACAATATGAATTCATACAATAGCTTTATTTCCTACACATCACTCTAAATAACATGCGGTGCACCTAATACATATTCAGATAGTTATCTCAATTTGAGTCGAGAATACTACTCAAAAGGGGAGGGGCCTATGTTGTTACCATGGGAACTCTGAATGCATTTGCTAGGACAGCTGCCTATTGGCCACTGCACGTGTCTGTGTTGTGTAATATTGAGGTTTCAAGTGATGCATGATTGGCAGGATTGATCTGGGATGGAAGCCAGGAAGACATTAGCTTTCTTGGTAAAGTGCTAGTGCAGCAAAATGGAGATCAGCTTTGACTCCCAAATTCTGCTTGTCAGTTATCTTTGTTAGCATGACTTTCTCTGCTTCTCTAAACGATGGACTTTTTTAGGCTTCAGGTAACATGTCACATGTTTCTAGAAAAACAAAGTAGTGATAGCAAACTTTCTATCTTAACTGAAAGAATATGATCCTTTCAAAATTGGTGTTAGATGTAGAATTAAATTAATGGATAATTGTATTATTATTATTATTATTATTATTATTATTATTATTAGTAGTAGTAGTAGTAGTAGTAGTAGTAGTAGTAATTGTAGTTGCAAAGGCCTTGCACAGGGCAACCTACCATTCTCACAAGATTTACACATATCTCACAAAACATATTACTATAAGTACAAAACATATCATTTGTTTCTTCTTTAAATAAAATGTTGTTATTGTGAGAAATATCTATCCACACAGATTGTTATTTAATGGTGACATTTTACATTACTGCATACAACTGCTGTTTGATACAGCATTGGAAGCTGTCAACTTCAAAGGAGGTTTTGTCTTCAATCTAAATCTTTCACCAGAAGAGTCTTCTCTATCTTCACAATTTTACATGTTGTCAGTTGCATTAGCTCTGAGAGGGTCCTGATGCGACAGATTAAAATGGTTCACAGGTGTGCACTGAAAAGATTAAATGATTGATTTAACAAATACAGTCAAAACAGCAGGATACTCCATAAAGCCCTTAAATACGACTGTCTCTGAATGATTGGCTTTATGTAAGGTTCATTGTCAGTGTTGTACTAGATATTCTAATGTCTGGCACACACTGCAAGATTTGGATTTCCGTTTGTCACCTCTGGCATGAATGCACCCAGATGTGGAAAATAAATATATATATCGTCACCATCACTATCAGCGTATATGGCTCCACTGCTGGATGAAGACTCCCCAAGATGTTTCCACTTGCTTGGATCTACAGCTTCTCTTTTCCATGTCACACCTGCAAATTGTATAATTTAATCTAACCATCTTTTATGTGGTCGTCTTCTAGGTATTTTTGAGTCTCTTGGTGTCCATTCAATTGCTTCCTTTGTCCATCTCTGGTGTTTTCTTCTTGCAATGTGTCCGGCCCATTGCCATTTTAACATTTTTACTTTTTCAATGATGTCACATATTTTTTGTTTGTTCTCAGATGGATTCATGGAGTCTCTTCTTGTTGTTCCAAACATCTTTCCATGCTCCTTTGTGTTGTCTGCAGTTTCTGTAACATTTTTGCATTAAGTGACCAGGTTTCACGGCCATAAATTAATACTGGTAGGTATTTGATCAATGGATACTTTCTCTCCAGGCAAGTGGGCAGATTTCCTTTCTTTGATTTAAGAAAGAATTTACTTTGACTATAGTTTGTCTCAGGATCATTTCATGTCCAGTTTTTTTGCTTGTATCTGGGCTTTGTTGACTATGAGAAAGCATTTCTCTCACACACACAAGGAGATACACATTTAGAAATTTTACCAAATTTTCATTGTGAACATAGCCATGAAATGTATCTTTCAATTAATGGACACCAGCAACAAAAAGTTTTAAAGAACGTTTAATGTTATTTTTTTTCTTCAAACACAAAACTACTGCGTTCTGTGAACATCTGATTGCTTTCCTCCTCTAAGATGTGGACATGTCTAAATGTGTAAATATTGAAAGAACAAATTATTTGCCAATCATTTGCATGTATATTATATTTGGGGAAATAGAATTAACTTCAGAGCAAGGGACAGCGTTTACGTACATAACTGACAAACAGCAAAAATGTTATTTTAAATGATCTAGTCTTTGAAAACTCAAAATACTTCAAGTTAATGCCATCATTCTCCTCAGCACTCCTTATCCAAGAAAGTGTCAGTAGTGTTCATGCAACAGACAGGTGACTATCTCAGAAATTAAGACCAGCATATACAGAACAAAATGTAATCTTTGAATAAAAAAATACACATGTTCTGCTTATTACAACTATCTGGCAGTTTACAGTTATCACAGATATAGAAATGTCCCCCTATAAATTCTTTGCATAGCTCTGCCATTTCAAATTCATGGGGATGTTGGTCTGGTTTTAGAGATGCCTTTGATCACATCTTGGTAATATTTGTCAAAATAAATATTTCCAATTTCTGTGTCTGTAATGTTTAATAGCCATAGATAATGTGATTTCTTTCAATATCAGATAAGCACATGGCTCATCACAGCCCTTTCTGAGATGTCATACTTAAGTTATTAAAAGGGAAAAGAAAGAGACAGTACTTTAAAAACACAACATGACATTCAGTTTACTGACACAGAAGCATCACACAATCGTGACAGAAAAGTACTTGTCTGATGTTTTCCAAACCTGGCACCGGGTTTGTCAATTTAGATAATGCATATGGCCGAAGTCAAAATAAATATCTGGCACAGACGGATACTGTGCAGCACAGCAAGACAGCAAGACTTGGAAGTGCCTCCTGCAACATGTTCAGAGAGCTTCAGAGAGGAATAGGCTATTTACACAAACACCCCTCCATTAATCTCGGAATCGGCTTCAGTGGATATTTCCAGACACTGCTGGTTCACTGTGGGTCGCTATTAGATCTGTAAACATTGAGTTGTAGGGTTAACAGAGTAAGTCCTGGTGACATCTGTCCATTAGAAATAATAATAATAATAATAATAATAATAATAATAATAATAATAATAATAATAATAATAATAGTATTTTACTCATTTAAAAAACACATACATACATACATACATACATACAACATCTAAGCTAACCTAGTCAACATCACTAGAATATATTATCTAGATGTCATAAACTAGTATTATTATTATTATTATTATTATTATTATTATTATTATTATTATTATTATCATCAGGTATTGTGTTGTTTATTGATTTACTTCTTAGCACAGACAATTACCCAGAGCGACATACAGGTTTCAGAAAACACTTGACAAGAGGGAATATATACAACATTGAAATGCACAGTATCAATTCCCTTAAACTCCTCTCCGTGAGTCTGTTGCTGCACTGTAACTGACACTCACATGTATGTAAATGATTACATAAATACATTAATTCATAAATACATGAATTAATAAATAGATTAATTCTCTCCCCTGTTGCAGCATGTCTTACTCAGTCAGAAACCGTTTACGTATAAATCACTGATGCTTTCTGTCATGTCTTCCACCATAATGTGGCGTGACAAGATCTAGACCTGCACAGTATATTGTCTGTCAAGATTGCACTTGGTTTCTCTTTGCCTGTTAGTCATCTCACATTACCAAAGGCTGCTTGGTACACAGAGCACAATGCTCCTTAATGCTGCTGCTATTAAGACTGAAACCAGATTGCAAACACTTCATTAAACCGCCTTCTGTGCTGTAATTGTTTAATAATATTTTGATTAGGTTGTTTAGTGATCTATCTCCACCACAGAACTTTCTCCTTCTGTCAGTTATCGAAGTTCATCGTCAGCCGTTCCATTCCTCTTGGTCATAAAACACAATGTGCAGTGGTTCCAGCAGGAATTTGTATACTGGGAGTGCCGAACCTTAAACATAAAAATACATGAATTCTTCTTCTTCAAAGTGGAAGATAATACAATAAATGGTTTGTTCAAATATAATACTATATGCTCTCTATTTGAAGAACAACAGTATACTGATCTATACAGTACTGGTACAACAGGAATCGATGGATAGAAAAGTGCCTTGGTAACTGCTGAAATCCTCTGGATAAATGGAGGAAGGGATGCTGAAGCCTTTTCTGTTTTTTGATTCAAGATCATGCTACATGTATTCTATGGAACTAACTGATCTGACATGTTTTCAGTCCCTTTTATGTCCCTTTAATGTGTGTGTGACATGGTGGTGACATGCTAACATATGACATTATGCACTAAGTATGTTCAAAGATGCTTGGCCATCACTGCCAGATTCCAAACGATGCAGGAAAAAAGGTCAGGAGTAGATGTAAATTAATAAAGAAGTTAATCCATAGCATTGTAGAGTACCACACAATATGGATTCTTCATAAATATTAAATTCACTAGTGAGCAGATATGCTGTGTTTGCTTTACACTGCTCTACATCCTAAGGCTAACAAGTCACATCTAATTGTTAAATGTCAGAGCATGATGTAGAACATCAAGGCCTGGTTTCACAGACCAGGATTAGCCCTAGTGTTGCAGTAGGCAATTTTATTTTAGGTAGGATAGTCCAAGACTAGTGCAAATCAAGGCCTGTGAAACTAGCTGCGAGACTTGTACAGAAGCACTGTGATTTGGTGTAACTTGCTCTGCCACAGAACAAGGATTAGAAGCTTGCATATTTATAAATCTAGAAATACAGGTTCACAAAAGAGCAAGCCAGGATATCTATAGGTTTTTGTATTTGGTTAAGAGTATTTAAAGTGATCATGAGATTAGAGTCCCAGTCATTTGCTAACAAGAGGGGCTCTTTGTACCTACAGCCACCTGCAGCTCTGTTGCACTATAGACATACAAATCAATGCCTCCTAGAGAAAGGATGCACATTTGTACTCTCTTGCTTCTGAAAGTGTATACAAAGTAACTTATGTTGGTTGAGCGTTAAGAAACCACAAATGGGCCGTCTCAGATTCTCTTCGAATCTGCAGGGGGTATCTGTTACACAGAGTTCTGAGCACTGAATTGCAGAAGGCTTTCTATGAGTAGCACTTCAGTGTTGTTTTGATGTGACATAAATCATAAAACACAGCTGTACCCTGGCTGCTGGGGCCTGGTACGGGTCAAGAGGTTCACATCAGTGCCTTTTCGGGTGATGCTGTGAAAGCATGTATACTACTTTAGTTTTTTTTAGGATTTGTTGTGTCATAACTTCCTGAATAACGGAAAAACAACGCAATTATCGTATTTCTCTTTCCCACGGCAACACCAGTGATTAGTGATAACCGAGAGTTAGCATTTCTTGGTCTTACACCTTGATAGTAATTATAGTTTCCATAGACAACATGAAGTGCTACTGTGTCCACGGCTGGGTGGAAAACATTGAAGACAGCATTATTCTTTTCTGCTTTCCAACAACAGAGGGGGTTAATTAATTTGCAGTGGACATTAAATGTGTGCAAGTAAGATTTTCAAGTGAAAGTGAAAGGAGATATAAAACATATCACCTTCCATTAAAAAACAGGTATATCAATTCTCAGAATCACATTTTGATTGTAGTGGATTGTGGATTTAGTTATTAGTAAGTCCCAGCTATGGAAAAAATAAAACATGGAAAAAAAATACTTGAACATATTAATAATCCAGGAACTTTAGATGACCCTCTTGTGAATTGCCAGTTGGAAATATTTTGACCTAAACCCACATAGCTGAGGGAGCTGTAGTCTGTCAATGAGGACAAGGCTATCTAAGCCCCCTAAAGAACCCAGCAGTAGCCATAGTGCTAATGCGGGTTGTGTTAAGCCTTTTTATTATTGATTTAATATCACATTGATGTGCTCCTAAAGACCAGTGGTCAGGTTTTACGTATCGACTCCTGAGGAGGGATGTCTGATCTTTGGAGATCTTAAGGAATAATTAATGCGAATGTGAGATGGAAGAATACGGAAGACTTCCGTTACGGATTCCGTTACTTCTGCCGACCCTGATGTGAATGTGATTTCAAACTTAAAAAGATTATACAATTGACTTCACAGAGACTGTATATCGAGAAAGCTGTAATTCAAGCACTGGAATCACCATCAAGTACAATTAACACTCCAGCATTGTCATGACACTCAGCATTGCATTTTCAGCTCCAGTAACCATTAAATATGTAATAAATACAAATATCAAAAGATCAGCAAAGAGGGGAGATGTTAGTCATCTTTATGTATGCTTGATTTCCACCTCTGCTCTCTGGATTGAACTTGCTCTTGGGTTTCTGTTAGGGCATGCATGCTAAGCTTCAACAAGTTATGAGGTCAGGGGTAACTCGAGGGGTAAGGCCAATCTAGCTATTTAAATCTATGCTCCAATGAATTGCACGATCCAATGTATTCTCTCAACCAAACTCGAAAAATTCCCAAGAAGAGTAAATTGGCGCTGGATGAAAGTCAAGAGTCTTTTATCAACATTAAAGGAAATGTATTCCAAATCAATATCTGTGGAACGTACATCTACTTTTGTCACCTTCCAAAAGTTGCAGCTGTTATTGTTATGAAGTTGTATCAAAAGCACTTATTGAGGAGGGATTATCCATCTTGTGAACGGTATTGTGCTGAGCTCAAATAACAGTCTGAATGTGGGTAAATGATCCATTCTGAAAGGCTCTCAAAGTCTTGTTTGTTTGTTTCTTGTTGATTAGATTTTTAGAGTAGTTTCTGGGAAGTTGCTGCAGGGCGAGGAAACATTTTCTCTGTGGACTAATTTGAAGGGTACTTTCTTCCAAATGCCTGTTGTTGAAATAATTCATTTCTAGTATAATGAATTCACTTCATAGTTAATTTATTTCCTAGCAGTTAGTTAGTCTGATTTTAATTGTGATTAGTCATTTGATGTTTCAGTACAAGTTTGTAGACTTTTAAAAAGAGGCATTATTATTATTGTCATTTAGCTGATGCTCTTATCCAGGGCATCTTACATTTGTACCCATTTATACAGCTGGGCATTTTACTGGAGTAATCTAAGTGAAGCACCTTGCTCAAGGGGACAACACCACTGTCCCACCCAGGATTTGAACCCCCAACCTTCCAGTCATGAGTCCAGAGCCCTAATCACTACTCCACAGTGCTGCCTTATGAGACTAAAATTATGTGTTTCACCTTCTAAATCCGATAGGTGGATAATACTGGTTTAATATCTGTCCAGTTAACTATTTATCTGAAGCTGACTCTATGCTAACTCCTACATAAATCAGACAAACAGAAAATAAGAAGCTGACTTGATTTGATGAGGAGAAGGATCATTTTAATCTTATTTTCTGAGGACAGACAACCTGGTTCTGTATCACATTCCAAAGGATACAAATTGTCTGCATCCAAACCTGTCACCTGTGCTTGTACACGCATCAACATCTCTCCTCATTTACCAGTGCTCTCACAGCTGTGTCTGGGTCATACAGAACACACAAGGGATCATTAATGGCCTCTTAACATCCATCATTTGATAGCCTCAATAGCCAAGCAGGGAAAAGGCCAAACCCTGTAGAACACCTTCTGCATTTTCTAAATACCTTAGATGATTTCTTTGAAAAAAGAAAAAGCAAGTGGACTTAGTGCTGATGTTGTGATCTCATGAACAGTTAAACAACACTGTACTTATTCACCTTCACTGAAAGTTTTTTTTCCCCCTTCATATAATGTTGTTGAACATTTGTCAGATTTCAAATTTACTTAAAGACAGGGGAGAACATATATAGACTAATTCATCAAACAGAATTTGTTTGGCACTGAAGTATTGGCAGGAAAAATCTGTAAAAAAAACTGTTTATTTTTCAGCAGGAAATGGACCAGAAAAACAGTTTGCTGACAAACAGAAGGACTGAGCAGTGCAATTTAATTACATATTCAATACAAATTCACAAACAACAGCCTCTGAATGTTCACAGAAAAGTATTGAAACTATCAATGCCTTATTAGTTCACAGCGTATGCCTAGATTTTCATTAACATTTTACATTTCAGTTGCATTTTATTACTGTAGGAGCCAACGGAAAACGCAAGTGAAAGCATGTCCCAAAATCTGTTGAAATACTGCATAATTGCTATATAGTGGACCCCACTGTCAATTATTCAATTTATAGGAACATATAGTCCAAGAGAAAATGTAATGTGTGGGGAGATGAATAAAGAAAATACACATTGCAAGAAGATCTGATCAACGATGGACAAAGAAAGCTGTAAAATTGATCCCAAATGGAAGATGAAACAAGAAACTTTGCAGGCGTGACATAGAAAAGAGAAGCTATAGATCAAAGTGGAAACATCTTGGGGAGGCCCTTCATCCAGTAGTGGATCGATATATAGGCTGGTGATGATGACGATGATATATATAATTATATATATATCGCTCTATTTTAGAAGTGTTAATGCTATAAGGTCAGAATTGAACCCATGTAAAAAAAAAAAATGTAAATTAGCCAAAAAATAAATAAAGGACCACCTAAAGAATTTCCAAGGGTGATATTATTTTCTTGTTGGCATTTAAATACTTTGCTACCAATTTCTGATGTGCAGGTGATGAGTTTGAATTATGCAGTGAACTATTTTACCCATGGATAGTTCCATGGTTGTCTTAAAATCATATTTCAAAGAATATCAATCATTAACTTCAGACAACCCTACCATTGCATGCGGTTGAGGACAGCATTTAAAGTGAACAAAATCAAACAAATTGCAAAATAGAAGGTTCTGGTCATGAATTGAAGGGAGCATGTATGCACAGATGCCCTATGTCAGATAATACAATTTGGAAAGGGTTTCCTTCATAGTTTCAGAAAGTAATTTGAAGCAGGGTATATATTAAACAAATACCCAGGTGTTGCTTCAGTAATGAGCAAATCTGACAAGGGTCAAAAAGCATTTGGAATTAATAATGATTGCTGTCACATTTCTGGAAGTGTGATATTTCTTGCACCAGCATTTTTATGAAAAAAGAAGAGCCCATAATGTGATTTTTAATACTTTTAAATTGTCTTACATGCTTTAGGTTTTTTTATTATTATTATTTGTCAGAAATCCTTAAAACAAATCCAGAGAAAATAAGTTGTTGCCTTTAGCACACACACACTATAAATACTGATGGCATGGATATGAAGCTATATTTGCCTCCTTTGATACCTGTAGAATAAGAGAGACAGGACAGACTATGTTTGTTTGGGTTCATTACTTGTTATTTCTTTCAAGTAGGTGTATTCTTACAGCTGACCATAAGGTCTTTGAAGACTCAATATGAACCATTCAGGTACACTTATTTTCTTTTCAGAAAATTTTCTCACGGATGTCTTGCAGGTAAAATATATGTTAGCATTTAACAAGGCCCCCCCAGTGCTCCAGAAGGTCAATAAGTCAGAAATCCTGGGGAAAAAAAGGGCAATAGCTTTTTTCGGTGCATGCTGTGCTTCAAAATATACGCCTTTAAGGTAGCAAGAAACATTTTACAGCTGAACTACCAGACTGTGATGGATTTGCACTGATCATTTCAGAGGCAAAAGTGACCGAGGTGATAGATGGATTTAATAAACAAGAAGGAAACCTCTCAATGTATAACTTCAACAATCTGCATGAATGCTCTGAAGATAAAGCCACAGTAAAGAGGATAAATAATGTTTACTTGTAGCTGTGGGTCTTTCATGTTTTCTGTGCTGCTCCCATATTACAATATCAATTAAGTACATATCCATATACACATTAATATATAATGTGTGTGCGTTTGTGAAATACAGTTAACAATATCAGGATTCTATGTTTCTTTCTATTTTGTACCTTTTTTTAAATGAATAATTTGTCATCTTTTTTTGCAAAGCAAGAACACATTTTGATGAGTATGCAGTAACCCCTTTCTGCACAGTCATGAAAATGCAGAGGAGAAAAGTTTAATCAATGTCACAATAATCAAATACATTGTCGTGTGGATATAAAATGTAAACTGATACCTTTTGACTGGGCTTCTTTCTCCATCCTCCTCTGAAAGTAAATTGAAAAGGCTATGTTACTCAGACAGTCATCGTTCTATGGAGAAAGCCTCCAGTAATATGCAGGGTTTCGTTAAAATATGTGGAGTTCTTGTGGCAAATTTCATAAGAGTAATTTCCTCGCAACATCAAAGCAATCTAGAAGTGCTTTCTGAGGACATCTGCAGGGTAGATCAAATATGTTAGAAGTTCAGAGCTGACCTGGTTTATTTATTTATGTATTTCAATGCACACAAAGATTTAAGCGGTCAGTTTACGTGATCTACACTAAACAGATAAGGAACTAAATTAACTTATTAAGCTCATAACTCATTAACAATACGCATTATTCACACTATAGCATTCACATGTTAATTTTGCAACTGTAATTGTTTTTATTTTGAATCAGTTCATTGGAGCCACATTGGAATCAAATATCAAATATTTAATTTAGTTTTTCCGCCAATCAAGTATTACGCTTATGACTAAATGTTCTGCTTTGACTCAACTGTTTATTTATTTAATTACCCAGCAGATAGTTAGAAAGTTTACAAATGAGAGGAGGCCATTCGAGTTTAAATATCTTTCCTGAGTTGTATACATCTATAATAAATGGGGCATTCATAAAACTGTTAACTTCTTGCCTTTTTCAGGACAGTAACAATACTTGAACTGAGATTGCTTGACATATTGATATGTTATATGAATAAGAATTGTTGCTTTTATTTACTTTTGTATTTTATGTCACTCCCTCCCAGTTTGTCAGTTGTTAATCAGCTCAGATTATGCTACCAACCTTGTGTTTACATGGGAGAGATGAAGAGAAACACACGACCCAATGTCTTGAGTTGCAGACAGGGATCACAGGTGTTCCAGTGTCGGTGCAAAGTTTACATGCAGTTTTTTGTGAGGCATGCGCATTTCAGGGGCTGTGCTTTAGAAACACAGTGTTAAATGGAATGCTACACCGTACACAAATAAGCAGTTTCATTTCACGTTAGAGGTCACAAAAGCAGAATTCTTGGCAGCGTCTGGAAACTGGAAGTGTGCTATTATTTATGTGTATAGCAGGCCGTGTGTGATGAATATGAAGTAGTAGCATTTGAAAAATACGGGTGGTCAGGAGGTTGCTGCCTTATCATTCAGAGGACTCAAGGACGGCAACGCGATTATTGCAACAATTTTCTGCAGTTTGATCTCTGGTTGACTTTGATACCTTCCTAAGCAGAAAACTAAAATGAGAAAAGGCAGAGGAAATCAGAATTATTTAACCTCAGCCCAACTACAATCTCTTTATATTCTTTGCAGAGTGAGCATTACTCCTGGAGCCAACAAGTACGCATAACAATACACACAGAAAGAATACGGGCGGTGACTTGAGGTTAGCAGTATTGAAATCATAGCTGTTGTGCTCATCATTGCCAGCATCATGCGTCTGACATTAAAACAACAGCAGTCATAAATGACAATGCCTATGTATCTATTTGGAGACACACCGTTTTCATTGTTAGTGGTTTCGTGTGGCCTTTGTTTGAAGTGTTGAAAAATTGTTCTAAGGGTTGAAGATAACATTTTCTTCAACTGTGTTTAGATTTGGGGTGAGGACCAATAATAAGGACCAATATCGACCACATCTTGCTCATTTTCTCATGGGTCAGGCCAAGTTGGCTATATCGTTGGATAATGCCTGCTAGAACTGGGAGCTGATTGGCTGTTGGCATATAATCATTTTCTAATACAAATGAATGTATCAGGTGGATATGTGTGATGTTTGAGAGTGGGGTATACAAGAGGTGGTGTGCTTAGTGAAGAAAGTGAAGAACAGGCAGTTGTTTTTGCAACTGAGATTGTTATTAACAACAAAACGAAGGTCTTGTTTGTACGAGGGTCTGGTTTTGTCATTTCGTACAGAAAAGTGTGATATTAACGGAATGTGATGTCATTTGTTTTGCATTGTTAAATTGTTTAAATAAAGGGGATTTTTAAAATCAATCTGTCTATCTATCTATCATCACTACACATAGCAGAACATTGTTTGGAATTTGTTTTGTGGCAGCATTTGATGAATCTGCTGCAGCAGCTCCCGCTTTTGTAACTTAGCACTTTGGAGAAAGGCAGAGAAGATCAATGGTAAGCCGATTAGTGGCGTGCTGCCTTCAGACCAGAAGAGCAAGAGAAGCGAAAGGCCGGGTATCTGTCTCTGAATATGAATTTGTAACTATTGATTTGGCGACCACAAATATAAGCCAAGGATGGTCAATAGGAAGAGGAGGACAGTAGACTTGTAACAGCTAGTCACCTACAGGAAGGATTCCTCATTATAGGAAGTTGAATTTGTACTAATTTACTTCTTCTGAGTAACTATTGTCAGAAAAGTGGGTGACAACAGACTGCCAAATGTGATAGACAATATCATCTAATGAATAAGAATATCTCCTCTGCAAAAGCAAAACAGATTGGTACGTCTAAAAGTAAATAAACGCATGATCGATAAATAAATCAATACATATTTTTCAAATGTCAATGTTAATTAACAAATCATTGTTCAGCACTGATTTTTTCATTTCTAAAAGGTTCTTATGAGTATTTTGCACTAATGAGATTGACAATATTATATTGATTTAGGGATGTAAGAATGATTGGCACTCTTTGCAACTATTTGCTCATTTAAGGTGAGGGTTAACTTTCCCGGCTACGGAGCTACCAAGGTGTGAGAAGGTTATTCCATGTTTGACTTTAATTCGTGTTCTTTGCTTGGCGAACATAATAATACAGTTGCCAACAAAGACAAAAACGTTTCTTTTCAGTGCAGAAGTGAGAGACAGTTACTGAAGTAGGCACTGATTACAAGCTCAGATCTTTGAGCTTGATGAGCTCAGAGGGATTTCATCAGTACCTTTGGCTTTGCCTGTCATTTAGTTCTGCACCACTGGCCTCACTTCATCTTTCATAATTCTGATGTCCGCCTCAAGACAGGAGAGAATGCTGATCTGTGCCAGCAGAGCCGTACGGGCGCAAAGAAAACTGAAGATGTCCTATTGCCAGACCAATGCCTACAATGCCTTTCACTATTATATATTTTCAACACTATAATCCGTTCTTCTGGATGCTGTATACAGTCATTTAATGTAATACCCATGTATAAAGGCACACTATCCTAAAAGGAACAAGGAGAATTCCATCTGTTCCTCAAAACAGTACCTTTTATGGTTTATTTTTTATTCACTGCCCTTCAACTTAAATAAGCTCAATAAGGTGAATAGTTTTGTAGTGGTCTTGGTTGTTGTATAAAGGCTGGTTCACACTGGGCAAATGAATGCTGTGGAGGTCACAAAAGCTACCCAGCTGAGAGATCTGCTAGCTGGGTTAGTTCACTCTGATTGGTCAATAGGGGACACTCATGTTTCTCCTTCACTCTGACATATATTCTGACTTTGGTATAGTCAGGACCAAGAAAATCCTTCTTTCATGGGTGGAATAATTGCCTTTTTAATTTCATAATTAGCTTAAATTAGCTTAGACACAGACTTCTCCTATATTTTCCATTATGCATGCTCCCACAGCTTCTAGCATGCCCACAATTGCATGCATACTCTCACTCACAACTGCTCAGCCCTTGCTAAACAAATCTTCATCGTTTTAGCCACAGATACATAGTGTGCAGGTAAATATTCCCAACATTAGACTGACCGAGCATTGTCTGCAAGTGATGCTTTTTGACATGTGGTGCACTCATGCGTCAGAGCATTTACGAAAGACCTGGGACACATTTTAGTTTTTGATCAACTGAAAACGTTTAATCAGGAAAATTGTGATGCTTGGAGGGTGACCTTATATAAAACCTGCTGGACTGGTGCTCTACAGAACTGGGGTTGGAGAGCATTGATGTAAAATGTGCTCATATGGACTGGATCATGATTGTGTATTAATACATGCTTTGTGCTTGTGAGAAGACATCATTAAAGAAAGTATGGTCATTCCTTTTATTATTGTAATTTCTTTGTCTCCCACTGAATAAATAAATAAATAAATAAATAAATAAATAAATCATAACAATTAAACATGCAACACATGCTAATTTCCAATTGAAATGATTTGAATAACCTTTGTAACGCTTGCTAATTGAAATTCATCTTCTTCAATTTCAATTAAATATTTAGAGGTTTTTGCATGACCTACAGAGAATTGTTACATTGGGAAATCAGTAAGTTAAAGCTGCCGTGTTTCGTCTGAGTGTCGGATTACCTCCATTTAAAGTCCATGCAGCACAAAGAGCAAACAAACTCGATGCCTGACATCGGATACTGAAAGGCCTGTTTTTTTTGTGTATTTTTCAAACAGTTGATAATTAACAGATACCTGAATTACATTTTTGTGCTGTGCCATTGTCATGTGCCTTTCATTCATTTACCGAAGCAGTTTGGTAGCTAATGAGATTCTGCAAACCAGGAACCAGTCCCTCGGTTATTATAGCTGCTCAAGTCTTTCTAATGTGTCTGTTGTTGGTTGTGCCTGCAAAGTCTGTTAGATGGTCAGATATCGTTTACCAGGCTGAAGTGCTAACAATATTGCAATATTAATTTAATGCAATTTCACTCAAGTGTCAAATACAAGACATTCTGCAACCAAGTATCTTGTTTCATTTTGATATAATTTAGATCTAATAAACATCGATTTCAGCATCTCGTCTACGACAGGAGATGTAATTTGACTTGTAGCTCTCTTGATTTCAGGCAATCCTGTGGTGCTTCATTAGCAACATAGAACGATCCTAGGTCAGTCTGGATACTGTGCCTAACTGTTGCTCAGGTTGTCCCATTTATATTTAATACTCAACAAACTGGCTGTAGGACGCATCTCAGTGTTGCATAGTGTGCGATGCCGTGGCATTTGCTTAATTTCACGTCAAGACATCACAAATTACTATTGAGATAATCTCATACATTACAGTTTTCACAGCTTGATATCAAGGCATTTAACCCAGACAGCTCTATCTAAATAATTGAATGCTCAGTTCATGCAGTATGACCCCTCTCTTCAGCATCCCCAGCACATGGGGATATCTCTGTCATGCAGTGGAAAGAGAGGCACTACATAGAAACCTCAATTGTGGGAAAGAAATTGCTTACAGTACTCCATTAGGCAATACTTGATGGACACAAATCTCAAGGGGGATCATTCAGCAAATCCTATTGCATGAGAACTCTGTCTGTGTAAATGTATTTAATTACAATATCATTATTTATTGTGGATGAGAACATGTGGTACTGATTCGCATATATTAGAAAAAAGAAACAAGTTTCATAGTCAGAATAATAGTTTGAACAAAGCTATTTATCATGTGACATCTTCGAGAGTGTTGCTGTGATGCCACAGACTTTCAAAGTCAGTTGTGCTTATTTTCTTACATGAATACATAGATAATAGCCTATATGTTTCTGTCTTTGGAAAATCATAGCAATAGTAGGTTGCATTTGCATATGTGTCGTACTCTTTTGTGGCATGTTCTTTGGAAAAGTATGTTTACAAGACAGAATATATGATGGTGGCAATTTCCGATTTTACGTTTGCATGACTTTTCATATCACTATTCACATACGTGCGTCAACCCATGATTTAATAGGAATGCCATTCTTAAATAATGCTATTGCTATAATTGTTGATTGTAGTATTAGCAAACAGTGGCTTTTCAGCTGTCAGGAAAACAGAATGAATCCTGTGAAATGTAAAATTATCATTATTTTTTTGGAATAAATTAGAAGAAAAAATACATTACTGAAATAAATTAAAGTATCTACAAAGCATAACTAATGGGCACAGTGTGCAGTACATATGATAAAGAGACCATTAAAGACACTAATGGGGTCTCAAAAGTCATTATAATGAAAATGTTCAACAGAGAACCCATGACTGATACAGGCTTTACGTGTGTAAAACATTTGTTCAATATGATGGATATGATACCTATTTACTTTTAAAGTTAGTTATCTTATTTGTTCTTGATTACAGAGTAAAGAACCATTAAATTACTATATATTTTCTGACAAGGTTATTGTAAACTTTCTGCCAAGGCTTCTAGGTTTCAAAATGCAAAGTTTAATACACTTTAATCCACTTGCTATTTGGAAGTAGGTAGCCATTGTGATTGGTCACTGTGGAGATGTTGATATTAACCTTCTTCCAAAGGATAATTATACCTAATACTTTTAAGTGTATATTGTGTTATGATATATGGTTACTTTTACACTCAGGCTTGGATTATTGAGGAGAGTGAAATCTATAATAAATAAATATATATATATATATTATTTGGGGTTCAAAACTAATTCATTTTCTTTGACAGAAGCAAGCTTAGCTTCTTAAGAACATTTTTGAATTCACTCCAAAAAGTGTTTTAAAGGAAACTAGAGTCGTTTCTAGTGGAAAGGTGTAAGTCAAGAGTCAATCAGTTCGGTTAGATAGGCGCCGTCTATTTTTGAGGATTACACAATTCTGCAAGTTTCTATATGAGGGGAGAATATGAGAGGTGGGCCCCCAGTTCAATAGTCACTCTGTTGTTGATAGGTGTGTAGTATTTTTTTCTTCTTCAATAAGAGCATATTACATTTCAGGTGTCTTTTTTACTGATATTATACTAAACTGGTGGAAGGAATTAGTCTGTTGTAATTAGTTACTCTAGGGTATGGCTGAAAAACGGAATACATTATTATGTTTTGAGTAATTGCATTGCTTAATGTTTAAATTTGATATATCCCTATAGTGCTTTTTTTATTCTCATCGTTTTTTCATAAGTTTCTGTCCGAGCTGAGGAATAATTATGGTCACATCAAACACTTAATTCATGAAACTAAAAAATGTAACATTTAATAATTGGTGAGGCTGAAAATGTCTGATACTCTTTATTTGCTGCCCTAAAGTGTAAGATTCAAAAGTGTCTCTCCTTTCCACAGTCCACTGCAGTATCACAGTTCAGCACATGCTTTCCAATAGCAAAGGTTTACAGATGAAGGTAGGAATGGTTTAATGGTTAAATGTTGGTTGTTTAGAGAACATTATTTTGAATAGTGTAGCTAGGTTTTGCATTAAAATTAAGATATATTTACGGAATACTGTATTCTGTAATTAAACAGATGAAGGGAGAAATTGTCTAATGGTTACACTGAGGTTGTTTGTAGAGCAGGATATTGAGTATTAAAATGCAAATAAGTTATCAAATTACATTACATTTTGGTCTGGGCTAGGATCCCCAGTCCCAAGTAAACATAGGCAGTAAAGTTAGGTTTGCTAGAGTAAAGTTAGAGTAATTTCGAGTTGGGTGTAAAGGTGTATGGGCCTTGGTTGATTTAGTTTTTTGGGTTGGTTAGGGTTGGGGTTCAGGCTGTTGCTCTGGCTGACCTATTGATGTAATATAATGGTGCATGGCTTTATGTCTCTGCTGGGTACAGTTCAAAATTAATATTGTGAGGAAGTAATAGTCTGCACATGGCTTTATATACAAACAGGAAACAGGAAGGGCTGTTTGTTTGACGTGCGGACTTGTCTATAGGCAGCTTTGGTATTTTTTTGGTATAAGGTACCATGGAAACTGCTTTAACCCCTCCCCCTTTGGGCAGTGTTCTCTTTTTCAGATAAACGACGTTGCATTCACAACCCACTAAGTATAAAATGTATTTGCCTACATTGCCTGCTGTGGTTGGCTCCACACATACTCGTCCATTTCTTAATGTATGACTCCCGTGTATGTTGATGATTTGCATTTATTAATAACTGATATTCATGCATAAATTAAATTAAAATTATAAATATTTTTGGCTTCAGTATACCAACTTCTGCCTGTGGTTAGTGAGGGAGACTTCTGCATTTTCCATTTCTTCAGAAGCCCAGGTTATCCTAACACAGTCTACTGTGTCGTTCGCCACTGTTGTATTGTTTTTGTATGTTTAGCATCTCCGGAGAGTAAAGCGATACAGTGGAGGCTGTAGTAACATTTGGTTTTGGAAAAATCAATATGCTAGAGGCAATCCTTTTCAGTGAGGATACACGTTCATCATTAGAAGGGATCACAAGAGAATCATCTGTCGTGTAATGGTACCAAGTGACTCTTAAATTTACAGTAATCTTAGCTGAAGGACCCTTTTCGTGTCTCTTTCAGTCTTCAGTGTAACCAATACTTAGTGTCACTTCAAAGGAAGAATGAAAACCTGACCTTTCCTAAATATATTCACTCTATTATTTGCCTATTTCATTTAATTGAAACACGGATCCATTGTGTATCCTACTATAGTCTATTTCTATAATATCAACTCAGAAACAAAGTGTTCAGTGTATGTAGAAAGGAAGAGAGCTTTTCTATGCATGTTTCATTTGAAATTGTTTAAGATAATGACAATGACCCAAATAACCCTTGAATGAGTTAAAACAGTGGCTGCTGGAAGTAAACAGCACTTCCTCCCCCTTTAGTAACAGCCTTTCTTGAAACAGAGGCCTGTTTAGTCTTTCTTGCCTGTTCCAAAGTGAAACTGACATTCAGCTTAGCAAAAAGACCTGCAAGTATTTATCAAGGGATACATATACAGTATTCCAAGCAGCAAGCATCTTTATCTACTATAACAAAAACACTCATTTTTTTCAGTCTGATATCTAAAAAGCATTTATTTTCCTGTGGATCATGACTTCATTTTATGGTGAAATTGAAATAAGTAACATTACTGCAGCCGATTCACGGAGGTGAGGGTTGGGGAACACATGTGGCTCTGCGATTTATTATCAAAAGTAAGGATTTAACTAAAACCACAATACGTTTCCTCATGGGAATTCTTCAACCTATCATCTTTAGCGGTGCTAGTTAAAACAAAACAGGGGAATATACTCAGCCAATCAAGAATAGGTGCCGTGATGGTGAGTTTAATTGTTTAAATGGCAAGGGAGCCCGATCTCAATCACATGACCCACGAGCACCTATCCAAGGAGAGGGCAGCCTGTCACAATTATATTGTCTACATATCATTCAGCAGACTCAGATGGATTAGAAAGATTATAAACATTAATTGTAATATTTTTTATTTTACTTTGCCAATGTTACACAATTCTCAATTCTAAAGTGTCAAGCAATCAAAATGTTGTTTATATTGCATTATGATGATTATAGGTTAGCAGCAGTGACACAGTGAAGTTAAGTTTTTGCTTATACCAAAGTACAGAGCCCCTGTCGATAAATATTAAGTAATCTGTGCCCCTAATCCCTGCCTCCCTGTGTGTCTGTTTCTTCAGACCTTGCATATTTCAAGAGCCTGACACCCTGTAACCCCCCCACCTACACACACACACTCAGTGTCACAATACCATATGTAATATATATGTAAATGCAGTACAGCGCTACATAGAATAATCTCTAATTAAAAATAAAAGCACAAAGAAAAAAAAAAAAAGACAACATTTAAATATTACAATGGGAATTGTCCATGAAATTTGTACTAAAGCATTACAGCCATTACCATATATTGAATTTACTTTCATTTGCAGTAATCTGTAATCAGACAATATTATTTGTGAAACAAGCATGTATCATCTAATTTTATGTTTGGGCTTTCACGGTTTATGAAATATCAGTTAATACTGTGCATTAAAATCCAATAAACGCATTAATATAGTATGCATCTTGAATGTATAAGTTATACTTCACTTAATAGATAAAGAACCGTACATTTTCTTAATTTGCCATGTGTTTACTCGTATATATTCTTGTAGGAATTAGTACCAATAATCCAATATTTTAGTCTCTCTTAAGAAAAAGTAATTCGATCAGTAATGAATAGATTGCTTACAAAAAACAAATATGTGAGTTTTAAAAACACAAACAAATTGGCATAGATACAAATTCAAAATGCTCTGTATTTAGTTTCCATTCAAAAGAATGTGAAATCAAAAGGGTATTCACACTGATTGTGTATGCTTTTATTCTGCATGTTTCTAATAATTTCCAAATTCAAAGATTTTTCATAAATATTGTTTCCTTTCTTTTTTCATTATTTTTGAGGAAAACAACGGTGTCTGTAACTGAGGGAACAAGCTGTAAATCCCAATGTGGCTCCAAGCAGTTATATAAAAGTGCTCAAATTCACAGATCAAAGCTCTGTGCTTTAATTTGCAACAGACAGCACTACAGTTGTTGCATGTGACACCTTTTAGTTGTGTATTGTCACCCAAATATGACCTGCTTCCCAGGGTACATTCTGTGTTCCCAGACATACACAAAAGCTGTCATTTTACACAATTAAAGGTACCACAAGGGGAAAGAGTACATGCCATATTTTGTTATCATTTGGACTGTTTATTAGTTTCTGTTTTCCTTCCTATATACTTTCAGGGCCTACAAATGAGTTTCACTTCCTCAACCTCAATACTCATTAAATATTTTAAAAAGGTTGCAAACTAAATACAAATATGTCTGTGCAAGGATTAGAAGTGATGATGTTAAAAATGTGGCATTGATTACCAATCTGACAACCAAAACAAACTGCCACACTCCTTTGGATTATATATATATTTTGAAGAGAGAGAGAGAGAGAGAGATTCCACTTGAGCAGGCTTCATTTAATAACCCAAGCAGCAGATACTAGGCATGTTTTAGGATTTAGGTCACGTACACTGCTGTATTTTTCAGATTAGGTAATGCTGCCACTATATAAGAGATGTTATATAAGGTTTTTGGAAACCTCTAATATAGATAACTAGACACAATATTCAGATTACTATATACTAGCACTTACAGTTGAATTACAGAGCAGTCTGTAGTGATCCTGAGGCCTGGCTAAGGGTCCATCTGACTTGTGTTAGGTCTCTCTAGGTGGTCAGTGAAGCAGTTTTATGGGTGACTGGTGTTACAGCTAACCAATAGTCACAGCGATGCCATGCCACAACAGTCATGGGGAACTACAGGAGGCCGAAAATATTCCTTCACATGATGTCACATCCAGGCACACCCATTGTTGAGGTCAAGCCGGACCACAGACTATGAAAATATGACATGTAACCACTGGACCACGGTCTGTCTTTGACATCACTGACGTTGTGCTTGCTGGTGTTTGACAGGCTTCGGACACAAAGGTCGATAGGTTTGTGAAATGCAGGTTGATTTCTCCAGCTTTCTGTTGAGATGCGAACTCTCGTGGCCTGTTGTTGGTGCTGTTTTTTTTTTTGCACTTTGCCATCTGTTAGTCAGTGACCAGAAGCCAGTTCTGACAGCAGATGGGGCACTTCAGAGCGCCAATACGGGGTTAAATCAGTGACAGCCAATGACCTGCTGCCCTTCACTCTGGAGCATGCTGGTCACACTGAATGCATGAGCTGAACCCATTAATAATAAAAAAATAAAAATAAAAAAATAAAAACATTTAAAAGATACTCCACAGCTTGTAGTTTCAAAGATCACTATGGTATGTGAAAAAAAGTGTTGGTCAGTCACAAAACAAACAGATGGAAATTTATATTTTCATTCCTCTAATTTAGAATATATATACTTGCATTGTTTTTGAAAATTACAATGTTCCTTAAAAACATGTAGACATTTGGCTTTGTGTATCTTCTAAAGTGTGTCTGTCATTGCTTTAAAATATGTTTGTGTTCCTCTCAGGGGTGGTCAGTAACACTAAGCCACAGTAACGGACTATGCCACCCCAAACATGTATGAGGTTAAGGAGGTTGACTACCACCCTGTTTCTGTGCAAGATCCCAGGACACACACCACAGACTCAAGTAAGTAGGAATCATTTATTTATCTTTTTCTTACAATAGGCAATGACACACAAAAGCACCCAGAGGGCATGGAGTCGAACACTCTTATTCAATTATAGAATACGAGTGAATCTATTCTAATTATAATACTAAATGCTAACTGGGACAATAAAACAGTTAAAGTCTCTTACACTACTATAAAGTAAAAGAAAAGAATACAAATTACTCTAAGTTATAATCCTAAAATGAATTACACACTTAGCACCCTTAAAAACCATACAAAAAGAACACAACAGCAATAGGAATAGTTTGTGCTTATCAGTGCATTCTCTCCTTTCTCCAACAGGTTGATGTGCAAACAACACGATTGACAATTGTCTCTAGTCCCAGTGAGCAGTAGTTCCTGGTTGCTGCTAGAAACACAGGTATACAGGTGTGTCAGGCAACGGGTGAAGCTCAATAAATAATTATTCTGCACAGAAGCCTGTGTGCCTTGTTGTTCACATGTAACCAAGTGATATAATGAAGTACTTCTCCACTGTTTACACTCACAGACCCAGCCGCGTTAGTCCATATGACTATCTCTGACTTCTTCATTTCCCCATCTGCCTTTCGGAGCCCCTCTTGGCTCTGCCCGGGGAAAGTGTAACCTGCCACCAGTCCTGCCCTAGCTGACCTGTATCTCCTCTGACCACAGGAGGAAAGTGCTCACTCCTGCCACAGTCTATACATGTCTCCTGCCAAATCAGCGGATCGTGCTGCAGGGGAGGGGAACACACAGGCAGTGTTGAGCAGGAACATGGGGCATCTGGGTGGTACTCGACTTCATCACACCCGTTTCCTGGGCACTCAGTGGGTGGTCAGGGGCACTGTACCCGTCATGCTCCAATCTTCCACCTACCTTGCCCGCTTTGCACCTGGTTGCCAACTTCATCCCAATTCTCTCATCCCTCAGGGGAAAGGAAACGGTTGCAATCGGCCTGTCAACTTGGGGAAGGGCGACACACAATCCAGCACAAGTGTGCCTGATTAGTACAAAGAAAACTCAAATGCAATGAATTAATAAAAAGATAAACATGTGAAATCAACCAATACATAATCAAATCTGAAGAACCGGTATAATGTTTTACATTAACTGTATAAATGTTTTATATTAATATTAACATTAGAAATAATAGCATGTTTACAGACCAAGCAAATTGGATTTATCAAGCTGGCAAAAGCCAACAGGCGGTTGTTAAGGGTACATCCTCTAGAAGTTCCTCTATCCGCTTTCACTTCTTATTTTCTATGATAAGAGAACCCATGCATGTACAGCCCACAGGTTTCTGCCAGTTTGCTTAGTGTCCGTTTGTGGATTTTGTGTTCTTCTCTCAAAGCTGAAGATGTTTCTTCATTGTCCATCATTAAAGAGATTGGGCAGTTTGTATGCTGTAACAAGACGACAACTGCTTCCATTATGACCCCCCTTTCCCTCCAGAAGAACAGCCTACAAACTTTGCAGAGCTTGCACCTTTTGAAGCTTTTGACTGGATAAACAGTCACAGTACCCTACGTCATTTTTCCTTTAAAACTGTTCTCATTTCTGCTAAGAATTATTTTTCACTGCCTCTTGCACGTGATTCTTCCGAGCTCGTTAAATAAATATCTTATTCTCTGGACTTCAAAGACTTCAATTCTTTACAGGGCTCTTCAAAGCCAAACAATTCAAATGACTCAGTATGTGAAAAAACAACAAAATAATACATGATCATACAGTGATGTTAAGCCCGAGTTCTGGCACCTTATGTGACACTACCATAAAATATTTTGTATATTACTGTAGAATGGCAACATACACTATCCAACTATTAAAAACTGTTCTGCTTGTAAAATAACCTTTCACAACAGACCATTACAAAAATATATATAAACGAACTACAGTATCTGATATAGGGAATTTCCATTGCATTCTGGTGGACTTTTGAGCTTTTGAAATTCATGGCTTCATTCCTCTCTGTTATCCTTTTTTTTATTTGCAGCAAATGCTTCATATTAATTTAAGTAGCTTAATCTCATGTTGTTTTTAGTGTCGCATTATGGAAATTATCATGAATATGTAATGCACTTTGCCTCACTGATAAATGTAGAAACATAAATACCCAAGATGCACATTCGTTACCGGGACCTTATCCCCCTGAGAACCTTTATGTTGCAAATAGGAGGCAGTAAAAATAAAATAAAACGTAATTTCCCCGAAATTGTTTCTTCAGTGGTACACATACACATCATATATTTATAAATCTGCAAGATATGCGTATATATTGTTATGTGGGGCTGATCAGGAATGGAGTGAGACAGACAGATCAAATAAGCAAAGGAGACTCCAGTCAAATCAAACAAGAGGAACTTTAATTCACTTATTAAATAAGCTAATAAAAACTGGCTTAGTAGCCCCAAATGAAAATAATAACTAACACAATATAAATATGATGAATTGCCCATGTTTAATATAACATTTATGTTGACATTTTCTGTGCAGTCACTGAGCTGTCCATGAATTCCTTAATAAAAAAGCCTGAAACAAGGCATTCCTGGGAAAATGCCTGTAATTTAAATCAGCTTCAAGAAGAATGGATTGTTCACAAGTAAATGCTTTCTACACTTGAGAAAATCTTGAAATCTCACATCTTAATTTTGAGAAAGTTCTTAAAGCAATTTGCAGAAAGCCTGTTGATTAAGAACAGCAGTACCACTATTTTACTCAAGGAAACTTTTATATTGCAATGAAACACTATCAGTTTGGAAGAAAGTGCTGTCAGAGCTGCTCGAACACTGTTTTCCATTGGGCTTGCTGTTTTAACTCTCAATTTGTGAAATGACTGAGTAAGGTCATACAGGCACCAATCACTCAATATTATTCAGGACTTGAACATTTGTACTATGACTAATCATCTGGAGTCCCATGGATCAAACAATCAGAACCTCACAGTATTACAGTTTCTTCACATAATCAAACATAATCAATCATAAAATACCTAAGCTTCCTTTTTCATTTAAAAAAGGGAAAATATTGACATCTGTGCTGGAAACAAATAACTCGAAAGAAGTAAAAACCTGAGAGATATATTGCTCTTAAAATAGGAGTATAAGCATCTATGAGGAACATCAGTTTACATTCAACAGTTATTATGATCTATGTAAAAATGTATATTTGTTTGGCCTAGAGAGTGTTGTGTCATTTGAACATTATATATATATATATATATATATATATATATATATATAATGTTCATACACCATGGCCGAAGCCCCCGTTTTAATTCACAGGTGATAATAACAATAATGTATATGTCTTACATGAAGGATTAATTCAGGACCAGCATTTATGTCTACACTGCTATTTAACAAAAGAGCTGATTCTTCAGCAATTTGCACATCAGTTTCCCAGGACATACGTGTATTATAATTTTAATATCGAGGCTTAGCAAATAATTTAAAGGATTAGGTTCACATTTGCTTAATCCCTACCATGTAAATAAGATAAAACCAACACTATTATATGAAATCCTGTTATTTAAAATATTGTTCAATAAACCAACACACAACCTTTAAGGCAAAAGTTAGTGTTTAGATTTTTTTAATAATAATATTCAGCCTGTTTACTGATATTGCTCCTTGTTCAGACATCACCTGTCTTTTCTCACAGGACTGGATAATGCTGGATACTTGTGAAATAACACCTTGATGTCTGCCTTGGAGGCCCACAAGGGTTTGAATATATAATGTTAATCTTTTTATGGTGTAGCCTTTGTGTAAACTTCAATCAGTGTTCTCAACTTTTAGGTTAAGGGCCTGGTAAAATTATATTAAACCCTAGAAATCAAAACACACTGTCTCACACATTTTGTCCTTGAAAAATAAGAAGGGATCAATTGTGATTAGTGTCTCAATCTTGTGAGGTAGTGCAGAAAAAAACGTAATTGATTATGTTGGCAATAGCTTGCTGAATAGGCAAAACCCGTAGTTAAAATGAAAACACAGACATTAGCCATATGTGGTTTATATAAGGAACAATTCGAGTTTTCCCTTCAGTCATTTCATACATTCATTCCAACACCCCTCTTCTACTCGTACTTCAGCGAGAATACAGCAGGTTAATACTATTAAAATGCAACTGAAGCTGAAGTAGACATTCAGGCCTCAAATCTACTGCCTTTGCTAAGCTGATAGTTACAATTCCACCAGTGAATTGCACAATAGTTTTTCTCCCCACCAGCAATGTCCTCTTTGTTTTGCTGTTTCTTTTCATTAAGTGAGTAAACTGCTTGTGAATCATTAGAAAAGAGATTAAATGAATTGCTTTAATGGTTTGCCTGTCTGACATGGTGTCTTTCACACAAAATCTATGGGCAACTGAACTGTTAAAAGTCTGATGCTTAAAACGATTAAGTGATCCCTGAACAGCGATTCCAGAAACTGGGATCATAAATCAGGTGGTAAAAGACCACAAATTCAAGCACATAAAGTTAATCTGCTACCATTATTTACTATTCACGTTTGTGTGTTTTTAAACTACAGCGATGCCTACCTTATCGCCGACCCTATTATAGAAATGTATTAAGAAAACAGCTGGATTAAAAAGAGCAATTGTATATGTATATGCATAGTTAAATGGCATGGATACAACATGACACTACTGCTCTAGAAAGTGCCTACAGACAACATCAACAATAGTAATAATAATAATAATACCTGTGGGTTTTGCAGGACAAACAGTTGCCTTGGGTTAGTTTATGTATACCCATGTGGAACAAATATATACATATTTATATTAAAAATAATAAACTAATATATATTACAAATGTGTGATCCTTACATTTTTCATATACCAACATTTGCCCCCTTTTATTATATATTAAAAAACATATGAGGTATATATTAAATATATTTTAGTCTGTAATCCATATATAAATTGTATATGTTGAAAATATATTACTCTATATTATCAATGTCTATTCACACAGATACGATTTTGATGGGAAAAAAACATTATAAACGATCAGTGCAGACTACAGTTATTCTTTAATATCCATGTGACTATCCACGCCACACCATCTGTTAATGTGTTTCCTGTAATCCAGGGGTGTAATGTATGTGATACTGGATACAGTTGTAACCGCTGCAAAAATGGAATAGGCTGTTCTGGAAGATGTATTCTTTGTCTATATAATGTATCTATATACTGTATAACATGCTGAACTGAACTAAAATACGTCCATGCTCAACATGTTAGTCCAGTCAAACATCACAGGACGTATACAGATATAAGGCAACCGCTAAGCTCACTGAAATAGAAACTGATGCTAATTACCAGATATCATTCAACAGGAATCAAAGTCTAAAAATCTTTTGTCTTTAGTCATGAGCAACTGTGAAAGCCCCACACTTGCTGACTGCATCACAAAAGAAATGAGCGCTGCAGGAATTCGGCTTTGATTCGTCTCAAAAAAAGGAAGTGATTTCACAAAAATTAAGCCCTTGGTACACTGATTTCCAAATGACTTTTTTAATTAACTGTACATGACCCGTGCATGAACCACAAATGCACATTCTGATGAATAAATGAAATTTTTTTGGGGGAAAAAAGGTTTTGATTAACCCCTGCTTAAAATGAAAGATATTAACTAGTGTTTCAAAATATGTAATCCATAATCAACTATAATATAACATATATTGAATAAAAATAAGCTGACATATGGAATTTATATTTATTTATATTATCAAGACAAAACGGTAGGCTTAGGTGGCCAAAACATAAATTAACTATTTTAGTACTACCCCTAAATAAACCAAACCAAGCAGCTCTCACAGGCCTACTTAAATACAGAGTGATGTGAATTTAAAGAAATGCAGTCAGTAAAACAGACAGCAGCTTCACAAAAGCATTATGCACAAGAACATATCACATAAGGATATGGGATTTTATTGACAGTCCACAGTCAGACTGATTAGCCAAGATGTCTGACATCTGAGTACACAAAACCCTGGGAGCAGGTAGACATGTGCAGACATGTAGAGATATTGTGCTACAGTATCATTTCAAATATAACTTAAATATAAAATAATTAGGTAAATAATGTTGTAGTGCCAGCAGACAGAACTGCAGTGGAAGATTGTAGTTAGTTGTCTCTGGGTGCAAGAGATACTGGGAGCAGCATCCCAGATGAAAACAGATCTCAGATGTATAAGTGAAGACTGAACCCTGTGAGATGAGGTTCACCGGTTCAATCCCAGCTCATGCCATTAACCGGTTGTGACCAGGTGAGCATAACATTATGACCACCTGCCTAATATTGTGTAGGTCCCAAAACAGCCCTGACCCGTCGACGCATGGACTCTACTAGACCTCTGAAGGTGTGCTGTGGTATCTGGCACCAAGACGTCAGCAGCAGATCCTTTAAGTCCTGTAAGTTGTGAGGTGGGGCATCCATGGATCGGACTTGTTTGTCCAGCACATCCCACAGATGCTCGATTGGATTGAGATCTGGGGAATTTGGAGGCCAAGTCAACACCATGAACTCGTGATTCATCAGACCAGGCCACCTTCTTCCATTGCTCCGTGGTCCAGTTCTGATGCTCATGTGCCCATTGTAGGTGCTTTCGGCAGTGGACAGGGGTCAGCATGGGCACCCTGACTGGTCTGCGGCTACGCAGCCCCATACGCAACAAACTGCGATGCACTGTGTGTTCTGACACCTTTCTATCAGAACCAGCATTCACTGTTTCAGCAATCTGAGCTACAGTAGCTCGTCTGTTGGATCGGACCACACGGGCCAGCCTTCGCTGCCCACGTGCATCAATGAGCCTTGCCGCCCATGACCCTGTCGCCGGTTCAACACTTTTCCTTCCTTGGACCACTTTTGATAGGTACTGACCACTGCAGACCGGGAACACCCCACAAGAGCTGCAGTTTTGGAGATGCTCTGACCCAGTCATCTAGCCATCACAATTTGGTCCTTGTCAAAGTCGCTCAGATCCTTACGCTTGCCCATTTTTCCTGCTTCTAACACATCAACTTTGAGGACAAAATGTTCACTTGCTGCCTAATATATCCCACCCACTGACAGGTGCCATGATAATGAGATTATCAGTGTTATTCACTTCACCTGTCAGTGGTCATAATGTTATGGCTGATCAGTGTATGATATATATATGCCCTTGAAATGTCACAGTAGGTGTGGAGGAACAACCGGCTAAATTTCAGCAGGGCAAAAAATAAAATATTGAAAGAGAATCTGTGTGTAAGTGTTTGACTGATAGGAGGCACTTCCTGGTTGAATGCCAATTTAGTTCCTAATGAATTCTGAATTGGAAAATGCATATAAAACAACTTGTTTGATGATGGCATGATGCAAGAATATGTAATTTGCATTTGAGTACAGCGCATACATCCAGCAAAACCCAACTCTAGTATTCTAATTGCCCAAGTCAACATATCTTATTGAGTCCCTCCCTTTACTTTTATCCTCACCACTGGGTAGCTCACATGCTGTCGAAGAAACATGTTCTTTTAATCCATGTAAACAGCCCAACTGGGAAAGAAGCCGTGCTCCGTGTGCCAGTGTTATAAATGAACCAGAGGAGGTTCACATCATTATACGTAGGCGGGTAAAGCCTTTGGCATTCTCCACTGGGCACTGAGTTTGACAGTAGAAAAATGTTAGTAGAAATGTCACAAACACAGTAATGTATTAATTGTCATTCTGCTGTAGTGATGTTAATTACCAAACTCCGAGTGCAGTGCAGAAACCCTCTCCCCAACTCCACGACGTGTCACCTTTTGATTATGTTCGCCAAATATTTGACTACTCTGTGGTACGTGTCGTCTTCTTTCCTTCAAAACACTGTCATTCTTGATCACTAAAGGCTAGCTCATAGCTCCAATACCGGCATGCTTGACAACAAAGCTTATCACTGCAAATTGAATTATTCTGTACGATGACAGGATTCATGGGAAGTTTCGAGAAGTGAAAATACAAAACATGGATTAAGCTGTTTGAACACCCAGTGAAACCAGAAGGATCATTAGCTCGTAATTCAGATTCAAATGTCTGTACTACTTGTACAGCACTGTTTACTCTTTTTCTTAAGTGCTTGTCTTTATCCATCGCCCGTGTTTGTTAAAAGACTTTGTTGATGGGCGGACAAATGGTTTGTGGCCTTCTTTATCCACAGGTCATGTGAAAAGAAATAATCCAGGGCCTGCGAATAATGTAGGTTTTGCTTTGTTATTCTGTAATTAAAAGGAAAAGAAAATGAGATGATATTGTCAAGTATTAAAATGACATTTAATAATTAAAATGAACCATAATCGTAACATGTAATATCTGTAGGGCTTTGTGGGCCTTTTGGGATAAAACATGTTTCTTTTTTTAATACTCTTCCTTTTATTTGGAGTTATTTTATGACCCTCCCGAAAAAATAAGGTCTTCATCCCAGGACCTTGATATTACGAGTCATTATCTCCTGATCATGATAGTAATGAGTTCCATAGAGAAATACATTATATTGTGATAGATATTTGGTCTTGACCTAACGTGGCCACCATAGAAGAACTTAATAATATCATAGGAATAAAGTTGTGGTTTCCTTCCAATAAATCTGCTTATTGTAAAACCCAATAACATTTTGTTAAACAGTCATTTCTGCTGTGGCATTCATTATTATATAAACAAACCTTTTGAAAGCATATCAGCTTACATTTAGCATATGATTGACTCTCAGATATTCCAGATGTTTATCAGAAAACCACTGGACTTCCTGCTGCTCATGTGTCAAGCTGTGCCACACAATTTTGTACATTTACAGACCTCAAAAAATAAGAGCAAACAGAGAAATATTCAATACATCCGTCACAAAGGACTCTTTTATAATAATAATTATGAAGATGATGATGAAGTATAAATGATAATTATTATAATTAAATAAATGGGTTTGAAGTTCTTCACTCGTGCTATCCAGCATAATCAGTAAGACACCATAAAGGAATGGCTCTACCTTTCATATTTCATCAAGAAGCACTGCGGCATAGTTTCTCATCTCTAATACAGTGTTTTTCTTGCACACATCTTGAAGTTCCTAAACACTAGACCAGTATTCAAGCATGCACTTGCCTACGAGATGTTTGTTCTGGCTGATTTAATAGATTTCCTGCTTCAGGATACAGTTGCACTCACTAAGGACGCTTCACTGGTTAGCAAAGTCAGGAGGTAGAAAGAGAACCAGGTGAAATGAACATAGAATGATATGTCAAATAAGCTGCGTCCAAGGGCAGGTAGGATACATGTGTCATAATGGATTAATCATAATATATGTGCAGCTTTTCCATCACTGTAATGATTATGCTGCACTGTAGGCGTCTGAAATAACTCTATGACAAATTAGTCAGGGCCTGTTCACCAACTTTATGAAATAAGTACCTTGTACAAAAACATCTAGCTTGCTTTCACTTATTGACTGAGGTAATAACTCCAGACGATTACAGGTTACATTTAATGGTATTTGACTAATTTGAAGTATGTTTACATATTAATATACACTCACCTAAAGGATTATTAGGAACACCTGTTCAATTTCTCATTAATGCAATTATCTAACCAATCAATCACATGGCAGTTGCTTCAATGCATTTAGGGGTGTGGTCCTGGTCAAGACAATCTCCTGAACTCCAAACTGAATGTCTGAATGGGAAAAAAAGGTGATTTAAGCAATTTTGAGCATGGCATGGTTGTTGGTGCCAGACGGGCCGGTCTGAGTATTTCACAATCTGCTCAGTTACTGGGATTTTCACGCACAACCATTTCTAGGGTTTACAAAGAATGGTGTGAAAAGGGAAAAACATCCAGTATGCGGCAGTCCTGTGGGCGAAAATGCCTTGTTGATGCTAGAGGTCAGAGGAGAATGGGCCGACTGATTCAAGCTGATAGAAGAGCAACTTTGACTGAAATAACCACTCGTTACAACCGAGGTATGCAGCAAAGCATTTGTGAAGCCACAACACATACAGCCTTGAGGCAGATGGGCTACAACAGCAGAAGACCCCACCGGGTACCACTCATCTCCACTACAATTAGGAAAAAGAGGCTACAATTTGCACCAGCTCACCAAAATTGGACAGTTGAAGACTGGAAAAATGTTGCCTGGCTGATGAGTCTCGATTTCTGTTGAGACATTCAGATGGTAGAGTCAGAATTTGGCATAAACAGAATGAGAACATGGATCCATCATGCCTTGTTACCACTGTGCAGGCTGCTGGTGGTGGTGGTGGTGGTGTAATGGTGTGGGGGATGTTTTCTTGGCACACTTTAGGCCCCTTAGTGCCAATTGGGCATCGTTTAAATGCCACTGCCTACCTGAGCATTGTTTCTGACCATGTCCATCCCTTTATGACCACCATGTACCCATCCTCTGATGGCTACTTCCAGCAGGATAATGCACCATGTCACAAAGGTCGAATCATTTCAAATTGGTTTCTTGAACATGACAATGAGTTCACTGTACTAAACTGGCCCCCACAGTCACCAGATCTCAACCCAATAGAGCATCTTTGGGATGTGGTGGAACGGGAGCTTTGTGCCCTGGATGTGCATCCCACAAATCTCCATCAACTGCAAGATGCTATCCTATCAATATGGGCCAACATTTCTAAAGAATGCTTTCAGCACCTTGTTGAATCAATGCCACGTAGAATTAAGGCAGTTCTGAAGGCGAAAGGGGGTCAAACACAGTATTAGTATGGTGTTCCTAATAATCCTTTAGGTGAGTGTATGTTTCTGGTATACTATGTTATGTCAAAAATATATGGGCATTCCATGGGTATTGTGATTAATATATATATATATATATATATATATATATATATATATATATATATAGTTATGTTATGTTCTTGTTTAATCACTGGATACTGATCTTTGTTAATGAAGGGATCAGGAAAAACTGCTGAAAATATGTGACTTTTATCATTTACAATCAGTAATTATTTTCCTGTTATACCCAAGCAATAATCAGCTATTCATGTGAACCGGAGATTATAAATAAATGACTAAGAACACTGTAAAATGTTTAGCATGTTGCAGAAAACATTTACAGTTGTTATAAATCGTGCTAGCGATGAATATTGAATAAATCAACCGTTGGAGTTCTGGTGTATTTTCCTGTCTATATCCGATACAACTAAATTCCGCAGTTTGAAAGATAAATTCTTAAGATATTGTGACAATTCTCATTATTGTAAACAGAAGAAACTTAACCATGCTGTGTATCTTAATTCTCTTTTGATAAGAATGCACATATATTATTGAGAAAATTGTGCATGGGAGATCATGTTAGAAAACTTCTATACATTTTGCCAGCAGGGTGAATGACTGCATTGTTAAAAAATCTCTGTAGTTTTAAAAACAGAACTAAACTGAGCATGGTAAAAGTCAATGGGAATTTATGACGCTACAAGCTTCTAATTGAAAGGCATCAATCATTTTACTAATTGAAACCTAAATATGGGAAACTTAAAAGGTAATACAGATTTTTCAAGATTAATTAATTTAGATCATATTTAATTGTATATTTCTGATGCTTGTTTATATTGTTGCTAATGAAAGCAGATGGATTAAATGTGTTTTTAATATTATTTATGAAACATACTGATTTACATAACATACAAAGCTCAAAATCAGAAACCTAGTCTCAAATGTTATACAAGACCCTGATTTATCTCACTGGATAAACAAAATAGGATGGCAAGCACAATAACCGGTTCTCTGTAGGTTATACATTTTGCCTGTTCCCTCCACGGCTCCCAGAACCCATTCATTCTCACTGAATTTATCTCCCACAAAAAAAAAGGTTGTTCCCAGAGGACCGGCGCACAGGCATATGAGAAACACGAGCTCCTTCGGCTAATTATCTCCAACCTGTATGGATTGGTAGGCATGCCAGCGATCTCCTCATTTACTTCATTGGGTCCCTTAGCTGCTCAGTAGGTAAACCTTGGATGAAAGGCGACGCAAAGGAAAGACGTGCCCTGTGACAGATTGAGATGTGGCCCCTACAAGGCAAGTGTGACTTGAGCATTATCTCCGTGTGAATGCAGATTCCTGGGATAATGACCACAGCAGGGAAAAAGGGTCTTGTCAGTGGTCACCCATTGTCCCTGCCTTTGTCGGCTGGAAAGCATGAGGAGATTGGCTGTGCAGGCCCGGGCAAGGATAGCACCGTGGAATGTGGCCAGAATCCAGCTGAGTGTTTGATGTCTTCATTTTCCTGACCCCTTCCCATTGTCGCTCCCCAGAGCCCCGCCAGAAGTGTGAAGCTCCCTTGCAGAAAGGGCAGCTCCAGAAACAACTAAAGCTCGCCGGTAATGAGTAAGGATGTCATTCTATTACATTAATGCGCTTTTATTGCCATGGTAGAGCTAATAGAGTTGTGATGACTTCACACCTGCTGTAGCCGAGACGAAAAAAGCCACCATGAAATCTCCCAGAGGGCCCTCGGCTGTCTGTGGGCAAGAGTGCGCCTGACAGATAAAGCGTTTGACAATGACATATTGCTTCGGGACAACAATAAAAATGACTAGAATTTTAAACTCTAATCTTCTCTCTCTCTCTCTCGCTCTCCCACTCCCGCGCTGGCTTTGGAAATATATGTTTTTACATTAACAGAGAGGGAATGAAGTCCTCCCCACACCCTATATTATACTCGGGTCCCGTCCTTTCTTTTTGATGAGGGGATGGTGATAATCCTGTTAGAAATGCTGTTCCCAGGGTTCCCTCTGCCCTCCCACGGAATGCAGATACACCGCTATTTTGTTTTCAGATAGATTTGTTTAACTAAATGCGCAAATACACATTTTCAAATACGTTCTTCACGATTCTCTTTTGTGGGATAACCGATGCATTATTGAGAAATAAACTGCCTGGAGAAAGGGGAACAAAACTGCATGGGCTTTTATTAACTGGGGTCAGGTCAAATTGTCTTTCTTTGGGCTTTGTTTTCAACAGTGGCCCAGCTCACACCTTCTGCATATATATATATATATATATATATATATATATATATATATATATATATATATAAAACATTTTATATATATATTTTTATATATATATATATATATATACAATTTTTAATTATGCAAATTCATAGTTGTTGTGAGTTTATATAAACTACATTAAAAAAAATCTGTATTACTCCAATTACAAATGTGTAGAACAACAGGGAATCCTCACAACCGACCCTGACCCGTACCTAGATATCCTAATATTTGCGTTTTAGGATTACTCCAATGTTTAGGATTGTATAACGTGCATTTTTCCGTACACGTGTGTAATAGATATATGGGTACAGGTTTCCTACACTGCAAACAGGTCACTTAAGGGGCAAACCACCTGCCTAGTCAGCGGCAGATTGCCCTTCAGTAAGCCTCTTATATGGAATTGCATTTGAAAACATGGAGGCAGCAAAAGTACTCCATGTGCAATTTTGTTTGCAGGAGAAGCCTCTGTAAACAGATAACACAAAGGATGGGTGGTGGAAATACCTAAATGAGACTGAAATGGTCATCTTTTTCTAATATCTACAAACTTCTACTACTTCTGATAATCATCATACTATATTTCCTGGTTATCTGGTCCAAGCACGCCATATAACATATTTGGATTGAAATTACTTTATATACCCCAGTAAAATGACATGTACATAAATGACGGTTTGTGAATACTAATGCCATATTGGAATGGTATCTTGGCACTACAGCTGTGTTGTGACCTTTTCAATTTGAAATGTAAAAATGAAATAAATGTAATACGCATGTGAAAACATACTGGAAACGGATGCTTTTCCCATGTTCGGTGCCAGGTTAGACGCAGGGATTGGAATAATGAAGATCTGAAATGCGTCAAAGGGAGAACACTAGTAGGACAGGTCAGCCCAATGCATGTGATATAACATGATTAGCTAAACAAGATCCATTTTATACCGTCAAGATGATATTATGTAACATTTAAAATACCTTTAAATAAAGTAGAAAGTAAAAACATGAAACATGAAAAGCATCTCAACATGAAACAAAACAAACGTTATGTAAAACACAGTGTGTGGATATATGAAGTAAATAAATAAATGTAATTTTGATATTATATGTTTAAATTAATTTCACCCTGCTGGGAAATCACTTTATGACAAATTATTCTGCTATGGCTAAGCAAGGTTCATTTGATAGGACATCAATGTATATTAAGATTAAAAGGGGGAAAAAAGTAACTTTTGCAAAGAAGTAATCAATTTGGAATTTATATAATCCAGTTTCACACTGTGAATTGTAATATCTGCACACATCATTATTATGACCCCCACAGACACAAACTGCAAGACAATGTTCCTGCATCGAGGGATTTACTATGTATGCACTACAAATCTTTTTATTCTTACCACACAAGTCCATATATTGTGTAAAATGCATGGAATATTTAAAAATGTGTTTTCCGTATTTGAAATGCCGTCTGCTCATGGCCTGCTAAGATCTTCGGATCATCTTCCTAATTCTGTGAATTCTACTATTCAGAGTCTACACCAAACTCTGCCGGGGTCTATCTGTATGGCTCTCCACTCGTGTTACTTCACATATTGCAAGCAATGCAATCCCTGTCAAACATATGCATGTTTGTATTGTTCACGCGTCTAAATAGCATCCCACAGTACCACACAAATGATAACACTGTAATTATAATGTGGAATGAGCAATGCAATGACACACTCTATTAAATATAACATAATTTGATATGGGCCTACCCAGCAGATGTGCAGTAATGAACCCGGCCATTAGCAACATAGGCATCTGTTTTAATTAATTTAAGAACCGGTATTTACAGGTCATATTTTGTGTGCAATTCAAGAAAAAAGGGGGGAGTTCAGTGACTTGAAGAGGCTACCATATTTAGACCCATTAACAATACTTCAATAAAGCGTCAGAGCCCTCCATTTAAATACTGCGCCATTCACTATGTTTCGTAAGTGTTCAATATGTTTTACACGTGATGTACAATCATAAACACGGATTTGGACTGTTAAGACATTTCCAATTGGTTAAACTCATATACATCAATTCATAATCTATCCACTCACAATATTGTTCAAGACATATAGCATATTGAAGATGCTGGAGTTGCTTTTACCAAATATAGAGACATTGCTTGTTTCTAGCACAGTGCAATACTACCTAGATGAATATCTCATTCCTTAAGTAAGCTAGGTATAGGATGTGTTCCAGATAAAGGGATTTCTCTGTGCTCTTAGTTAAACCAAAGCTTATGTATAATACTTGTGTATTTGGGGCAAATGTAGTCAAATATAAATAAAATAACTCATTAAATTGAAAACAATAAATTCATGGAAGTACTTTAAAGTTAAAACATTAGCTCTGGGGTTGAAAATTACATCCATAAAGTCTTTATAACCGATAAGATCATTAACCTGCTTGGAACTGACCCGCAGGAATGAATAATTGCATGCTATATTACCCAAGGGTTGATACTGTACATACTGTAGTCAGTGTTTATCACAAGTTAATTTTACTTTAGCTACAGGTTAAGTGGAATTGGTATATATGTACACTACAGGTGCATTTATTTTACTGTAAGCAATGCCAGCACAACCTCACCATGTATTGGTTTTCAGTAAAATCAATTTCTGCCTGTGATTAACATTACACTAAATAAACAACACACTTGCTTGCCCATCAGCCCTAATTATATGTGTGTAGTTCTCACCCTATTGACTGGTGAATTTAAAGAGCCAAGTGATTCACACTGTACTGAGATGAACATATGTACTACCATCTATAAAGAAGTAATATCTCCAATATATGGACTATAGTTTGACATCTACGATGCTATTTAGCTACTTCAGTCCTCATTTATGCATTTTAGCTACTGTAGACTTCGTCCCTTGGAGATTTAGCTGCTACAGTCCTCATGTGATGCTCTTTTAAAACCTGGTTCATAATGCCTGAGGGACCACTACATCTCCTCTAAACCACAATCATTGTGCTACCAGTTGATTTATGGTTTTATTTTAATTATACATTAAAATGCAATTAGCATCTGTTTTCAGAACAAACAGTGTGTAACCAGTGGAAGTCCCTCCAGTATAAAAGCCGTGACTTCACACTCATAACACCTCAGAGAGGGGATGCATTGCCTTCACAAACAAGCTAGTGTTACCTAGCTATCGTATCTCAAATGAAGTATCAGTAATGTAACATTGAATACACTTAGGCATATTTACTTTTATTGAACCCTCGTTTACCTTAGGAACACAAAAATGTTAATATGCACTAGGTCATTATTTACTTCTGGATAAAATTCAGATTTTCTCACTTGCAACTGGTGGGTTTATACATATATATATATATATATATATATATATATATATATATATATATATATATATATATACAGTGAGGGAAAAAGTATTTGATCCCCTGCTGATTTTGTACGTTTGCCCACTGACAAAGAAATGATCAGTCTATAATTTTAATGGTAGGTGTATTTTAACAATGAGAGACAGAATAACAACAAAAAAATCCAGAAAAACGCATTTCAAAAAAGTTATACATTGATTTGCATGTTAATGAGGGAAATAAGTATTTGATCCCCTATCAATCAGCAAGATTTCTGGCTCCCAGGTGTCTTTTATACAGGTAACGAGCTGAGATTAGGAGCACTCTCTTAAAGGGAGTGCTCCTAATCTCAGCTCGTTACCTGTATAAAAGACACCTGTCCACAGAAGCAATCAATCAATCAGATTCCAAACTCTCCACCATGGCCAAGACCAAAGAGCTGTCCAAGGATGTCAGGGACAAGATTGTAGACCTACACACAGCTGGTGTGATTATTCGCAAATGGAAGAAACACAAAATAACTGTCCGTCTCCTTCGGTCTGGAGCTCCATGCAAGATCTCACCTCGTGGAGTTTCAATGATCATGAGAACGGTGAGGAATCAGCCCAGAACTACACGGGAGGATCTTGTTAATGATCTCAAGGCAGCTGGGACTATAGTCACCAAGAAAACAATTGGTAACACACTACGGCATGAAGGACTGAAATCCTGCAGCGCCTGCAAGGTCCCCCTGCTCAAGAAAGCACATGTACAGGCCCGTCTGAAGTTTGCCAATGAACATCTGAATGATTCAGAGGAGAACTGGGTGAAAGTGTTGTGGTCAGATGAGACCAAAATCGAGCTCTTTGGCATCAACTCAACTCACCGTGTTTGGAGGAGGAGGAATGACCCCAAGAACACCATCCCCACCATCAAACATGGAGGTGGAAACATTATGCTTTGGGGGTGTTTTTCTGCTAAGGGGACAGGACAACTGCACCGCATCAAAGGGACGATGGACGGGGCCATGTACCGTCAAATGTTGGGTGAGAACCTCCTTCCCTCAGCCAGGGCATTGAAAATGGGTCGTGGATGGGTATTCCAGCATGACAGCCAAGGCAACAAAGGAGTGGCTCAAGAAGAAGCACATTAAGGTCCTGGAGTGGCCTAGCCAGTCTCCAGACCTTAATCCCATAGAAAATTTGTGGAGGGAGCTGAAGGTTCGAGTTTCGTCAGCCTCGAAACCTTAATGACTTGGAGAGGATCTGCAAAGAGGAGTGGGACAAAATCCCTCCTGAGATGTGTGCAAACCTGGTGGCCAACTACAAGAAACGTCTGACCTCTGTGATTGCCAACAAGGGTTTTGCCACCAAGTACTAAGTCGAAGGGGTCAAATACTTATTTCACTCATTAACAAGCAATTCAATTTATAACTTTTTTGAAATGCGTTTTTCTGGATTTTTTTGGTGTTATTCTGTATCCCACTGTTAAAATACACCTACCATTAAAATTATAGACTGATAATTTCTTTGTCAGTGGGCAAATGTACAAAATCAACAGGGGATCAAATACTTTTTTCCCTCACTGTACATATATATATATATATATATATATATATATATATATATATATATATATACAGTTAATTGGCTTCATTAATTCGTTATGGATATTGTGGAAAAAGTGGCATTCTAAACATAGAAAAGTTTCATAGGGTTTCTGTTTTTAGAAGGGCAAGGAGAAATTCAACACAAAAATAACAAAAATAATCCCAGAGGGTCCATGACAGAAATAAAACTGCACATATTGTAAAAACGGCAAGAAATGACAGCTTGCGTGAGCAGAACGGTCTCTTTAGAGACATGCAGTTTCAGCGGAATTGACGGACACATCATTTGTCTCCTAAAGTTTAGAATGACCTTAAATATGAATCTTGACAAAAGGTCAACAGTTTTTTTTACCCCAAACTGGACTGTGTTGTTTTGTTTAATATATTCCTGCATATGTTCTGTTAGTTGTGGGGATTATTAAGACTTCTCTACAAATTAACTGATCCACTGAAAAACAAGCAGTTAATTAAAATAGGCATATTTTCAATCCTGGTTTATCAGTAATGAGTAAGCAGTTTTTCTTTGATTTCATAATTTACACATAATGAAGGCTACTGCCTTCTCTTTACAACATATTATTGGAATCCATACCTTAAAAACATTCATATCTGAACACCAGGGAATATGGATGTCATATTTGAATGAACTAGTCTGGACTACATTTATTTTAGCATTCTGTAAAATGTATTTCTGGCATGGAACTAAGTGGACATACTATCCAGATGTTCTATGGTTAGGGATTTTAATTGGTATCATGAATATGCAGAGCACTATGCGAAACAACGCTAATCAAAACATATTTTACCATAAGACATCATATAAATGCATTATAGAGAAGTAGCAGTTCCAAATTTTCATATATCTCTAATCTTGTGTATAAATGTAATCCTGTGCAGAGAATTTTCAGTTTTTAACAATTAAAAACATTACATAAAATTAGTTACGTTTACCTAAAACGATTGGCTACTGTAGGTCATTATAGCAGATCCTGGACCAAGAAGAAGAAGAATAAACATGTTTGTTCCCATTGTAACAATGTGTGTGTGTGTGTGTGTGTGTGTGTGTGTCTAATCCCTACATGTGTGATAAATACAGTACTATGAAAAATATATGCCTTGATATCAAACATGCAGTCTTTCCGTCATTTGTTCAGTCAGGGTCCCTTTTAACTAAAATTAGGCTTTTGTTGAAGATCAATATGCAAAAATTCAGAAAATCAGGCAGAGGGGAGATACTTATTCACGGTACTGTAATAGGTTAATATGTCGGGTGCATAGGGCCCAAACTGCATGAGATTGCATCTCGTATACCACCGGTACTGGTCCGCGGCACATTCACTGCCGGGCCGCAAGGAAAGGATAAATAATGTTGTTGTTTTTTTCGGATTAAAATCAAGGCTGAATATCCCTTGCACTGTATTTCCGCACTGTATTTCTGCAATGGAAGCGACATGGTAGAAATGTTTTTACGACTCCGACACCGACCCACAAGTGATGTATATCATTATACAGACAGGTGAAAAATTAAATGAAAAACCAACGTAAAGTGTCTCAATAAGGTGTTGGGCACCACGAGCCGCCAGAACACTTCAATGCTCTTGGCACGGATTTTACGAGTCTCTGGACTCTACTGGAGGGATGAACACCATTCTTCCAAAAGATATTCCCTCATTTGGGGTTTTGATGATGGTGGTGGAGAGCTCTGTCTAACACTTCGGTCCAAAATCTCACATAGGTGTTCAATTGGGTTGAGATCTGGTGACTATGAAGGCCACAGCATATGATTCATATCATTTTCATACTCATCACACCATTCAGTGCCCCCTCATGCCCTGTGGATGGGGGCATTGTCATCCTGGAAGAGACCACTCCCATCAGGACAAAAATGTTTCACCATAGGATAAAGGGGATCAATCAGAATAACTTTGTAATGATTTGCAGTGACCCTTCCTTCTAAGGGGACAAGTGGACCCAAACCATGCCAGGAAAATGCCCCCCCAGCATAACAGAGCCTCCTGACCCCCTCACTGTAGGGGTCCAGCAGTCAGGCCTGCACTGTTCTCTTGGTGTCGCCACACATGCACCCGCCCACTTGTCCAGAATATGGTGAAGGATGACTCATCTGACCAGATCACTTTTTTCCACATCTCTGTAGACCAGTGCCTATGGTGCCCCAATAATGACCCCTCTTTCAAAGACACTTATACCCCGTTTCCACCAGCCACGTTTAGCTTCACCTCGGCGTGCCGTGCCGTGCCGTGCCGGGGGGTTTCCACTAGGGCTCAGCTGCACCTCCGCCTGTGCTGGACTAGTTTCAGGAGCACAGTTTCGTATATCGTACCGGCTGAGTCCCACACGGGTCTGGTCAGTGCTGTGATGTCATGACGCAGCGCGTCTGCACTCTGACAGTGTAACTACAGTAATGGCGGCCGCTCTCGATGCGAGAGATGCACTAGAAACTTTTCACAAGAAGGACTGTGTGTTTCCCTGGGAAGCGATTCATGTGGAGCAGTTATTAATGAGCGGTGGAAAAGTGACACACAGGTTAATTGCTTGGCACAGAAAGACATATAAGAGTGTTTGAAAAGATCGTGGAAATCCTGCCGGAGAGAGGACTGCATCGCACTGAATACAATGTGCCCTGACCAATACATTGCTTTTTTTGTTTTAAATACCCACAAACATGAAATATTCGTCCTGGATTTACATTAAATGCCCCGATGTCAAAATTATTTAAATGTCACGGTTTTTAGCTTCCCCGTTTACACTATCTTAAAACTATTAAAATGTTTAAAACATATGCTAATTTGTATGTGATCAATCGCATGAAGAATCGTATATTTTATCCCTCGTTATCACTATATATGTTAATGGTAATCCAAATATAGACACTTTACCAACTGCAGAAATACAAACCCTACAACCTTACAAAACTTTGCAATTAATACAACTGATCCATTCAATACGGTGTCAAAGGTGTTTTTTAAATGAATCCCATTGAAGTAAAAGCTGATGCCCCACAATGTTATTTTTGTGACTTATTTTGCACATTGATGAAGCTGTAGTTATACAGAGAAAACACGCTGAAACTGAATCTGTGGGAAAACTGTTCAGTAAGTTATGGATCCCACAGTGTTAGGGGTATTTATATACACACGTATGAGTTTTGCTTCAGAAACTGGCTGTGACTCATACTGTATAGTTCATGATATAGATGTGTAGTTTAAACCCAGCGCACTGTATTTAATAATGCGACGCAGCTCATTCTCCCACAGGTAAATAATAAGGGCGAATATATAGGACACTTAAATGAAGCTATTTTGTCAGTGTTAATCGGATCATGATACAGGGAGAAGCAACACGGTTATTTACGATGCACTGGTAAACAAAATAAACTAGGTGACATTTTAAGTGATGTCATTTGTTTTATATATTGTTTCAATGTGTCCAGGTTTCTACTTTTGAATATCTTGTATAACTTATACTATAAGACTGTGTTAGATATCGTAAAAACATGTCAGCTCAAAGTTTAGTGCACTGTGTTAGTGGTATTTCAGCCTCCAGTCTAAAACACTCAATCCCAGAGTGCCGAGCGGCCCAGAGCGGTTTGACCTCGCGTCTCACAGTCGCTTCCTAGGGCCGCTGGACTGACACTGAGGAGTGAGTGCAGTACAGCCCGTCCATAGGGGGCAGAGCAACAGGCCAGTGGAAACGGGGGATCAGATCCTTTCCTCTTGCCATCTGGATCCAAAATCGAGGTCAACTGGTCCTGCTTAGCATTTGTATACATGCCACAGAGCATGATAGGATGTTAATTGCATCATGCAGTACACCTGTTTGGAGGCATCTGCGTTCGTTATGTTCCTCCACTCAATAATTCAGGTTTTTCCTTTGTCACCCGTCTGTATATCATAATATATCATAGGTGAATGTGAATGAACAAAATATAATATGGTTGAACTCTTGGAGTTTAGTTATTTACACTTAAAATGGCATCCTACATGGAGATGAGCTGAGTTAGTGCACAGGGGCAAACTCAAAGTGCTGTATGTGCGCTGCTCAAAGTGTATGAGTTACAAAACCAGTGTGATTAAGTGTCACCCCAGGGGGTTATAGCGAAACTTTAAACAAGGCATCGGCATTAATTATTCAGGAGTGCTATAGCAAAACAGCCCTAATCGAAGAGCGCTATAGCAGTGAAAGTCTGTACATGAATTATGTTTTTAAATGTTGATAGCGCTGCAGTGATATAAATGGTACTATATTTGCTGGTTGTGTGCCACTATATGCAATAACTTTTTAATTAACTTCTCTATTTACCTTCCATTAAAGTAACACGCCATTGATATAATATATATATATATATATATATTTATTATTATTATTATTATTTTGCTTAACTTGAACCTGCGACGGTTCAAGCCATTAGAATGCCATTAAGTTATAAATTAATAATTGGACAAAGGGCTATCTATGTCTATTCTTAAATTGAAAGAATTACTCACCGTAAGGAGTCTCTAAGATGTGCCGTATTGATTAAATTTAAGAAAACTTGTTAAAATTAATGTCAAACATTATACTATACCCTCTGGTAAATTATTAATTTGTAATGGCAAATTAAATATTCCTATCATCCTGATTTCCATTAAAAGCAGTACACTTGCAGATTGTTCTGTATAACATACACAAAGTTTTAGACATTAGTTATACTTCGAGTCAAGAAACCACTCAGAGGGGAAGGGCTTCCCATGGGTAACTGCATAGCCCATCCACCTCTGGGAGGTTTCTCTTTCTCAGATAATCATTTTCAATTCACATCAAA